>NW_028125509.1:0-233968 GCF_965194825.1 Balaenoptera physalus | reverse complement strand
ATTCACAAACCTGCAGACGTATAAATGATCACTCTCGTCCACAAATATATTGAGGGAAGGCAACGAAGAGGATTTGAAAGCAAGGCAGAATTGCAGGAAACAGATTTCAGGAGGGAGATTCGAATCGCCTTTAAAGCACAGGAAAAGCGGCAAAACCTCGACAATGATGCCCTTGGCCAAAAAGGGCGTATGCGTTTTTTCCTGAATATATTCAGGAAAAAACGCATACGCCCTTTTTGGCCAACCAAGCAACCTGGAAAGGCAAATCAGCGCTACAAAGAAGTCTCGCTTCCCATCGGTCAAAAGGGCCATGCTGAATAAAGTGTCAAAACCAGAAATGCAGGACAGGCCATGGAGAAACGGGAGCCTTGCTACGCTGATGGACAGGATGTAAATTGACAACAGCCACTCTGGAGAAGTGTACCGTGTGTCCTGAAACATCTAAAAAACTCAACTTAGAGAGCATAGGGCACTTCCACTTATGGGCGTATAAATTGGGAAAACTAAAAATCAGCAAGACACAGGCACCCCAAAGTTTAGGTCTGCTCTGTTGACAAGAACCTCCACTTCGTTACACCTTAAATATCCCAGGAAAGAGAAAAATGGATAAAGAAGTTGTGGTCCTTATGTACAATGGAATATCACTCAGCCATGAAATCAACGTCATAAGGCTAGCAGCAGCATGATGAGTGGATTTAGGTACGACGATTCTAAGTGAAATAAGTCACACAGAAAAAGACACTTATCATAAGATATCACTTATAGAGGGAGTGTAAACACCCCTACCCTTGAACTGAATTACAAAACAGAACAGAGTCACACGTTTAGAAAACACACTATGGCTGCTTAACGGGAAAGGTGAGGTGGGGTGATGCATAAAACAAGGGTTTCAAATTAGCTCAGATACCGTTCCATAAACCCAATATGTAATAGACAAGACTTACTCCTAGCTCAGTGAATTGGAATCAACACCCCCTATTCACCGCCCAAGAATATATCTGACTAGTAAGAATCTTAAAACCTATGTATTGATATCTCTCTGTAAGTGAGTCAAGTGGGTGTAAAGCGGCATAAACACAGCAGTGAAAAGCAGCTAAACCCCATTATAAAAATCAATTACTTTTAAAAACCCGTGAAACAAAGACAGTGAAAGAGAGAGAAATTCTTCCAAAATTCGTTCAGGGGCTGTGATGCCACCTGGATTGACCATATCTAAACCCACAGCTGATTGAGACATAAGGGTGGACACTCTTGGGGCTGAGAGGTTTGTTGAGGTTGGGTGAGCAAACGCAGACCCTTTAAAGTAATACTGCGTGGTACCCATCCCATGGGTCCCAAGTCTCCAGGTTCAAGGGCATCTTCCTACATCGAAAACATGCATGAGAAACCCAGAAGATGGTACACCGTGTGATCGGGAAACGTTTCTAAAACGCACCTCATTTCTCATCTCCTTGTGCGCGGGTTCACCGTTCCAGCCGCTTTACAAGCAATCTCCCTCCTTGGAGAATCAGCACCTTTAACCTCCTGTTCCGTACAGGTTGCAATTTGTCCTGAGGATGAACGGGAAGAGGGGGAACCAATGAGAGACTAGCTCTAGGTGTTGGGACAGGCACAGGTCACTGTATTTTCCCATCAGGAAGAAGAATTAACCACAGGCTCAGCCTGCCGCCCGGGACCAGAGTAGGTCCTGAAGCAATCCTGCGCTTTTGCGGGCAGCTCCCAAGAAAGCGAGTTGAAAAATGGAGCTCAGGGGCACTGCAATTCACAAACCTGCAGACGTATAAATGATCACTCTCGTCCACAAATATATTGAGGGAAGGCAACGAAGAGGATTTGAAAGCAAGGCAGAATTGCAGGAAACAGATTTCAGGAGGGAGATTCGAATCGCCTTTAAAGCACAGGAAAAGCGGCAAAACCTCGACAATGATGCCCTTGGCCAAAAAGGGCGTATGCGTTTTTTCCTGAATATATTCAGGAAAAAACGCATACGCCCTTTTTGGCCAACCAAGCAACCTGGAAAGGCAAATCAGCGCTACAAAGAAGTCTCGCTTCCCATCGGTCAAAAGGGCCATGCTGAATAAAGTGTCAAAACCAGAAATGCAGGACAGGCCATGGAGAAACGGGAGCCTTGCTACGCTGATGGACAGGATGTAAATTGACAACAGCCACTCTGGAGAAGTGTACGGTGTGTCCTGAAACATCTAAAAAACTCAGCTTAGAGAGCATAGGGCACTTCCACTTATGGGCGTATAAATTGGGAAAACTAAAAATCAGCAAGACACAGGCACCCCAAAGTTTAGGGCTGCTCTGTTGACAAGAACCTCCACTTCGTTACACCTTAAATATCCCAGGAAAAAGAAAAATGGATAAAGAAGTTGTGGTCCTTATGTACAATGGAATATCACTCAGCCATGAAATCAACGTCATAAGGCTAGCAGCAGCATGATGAGTGGATTTAGGTACGACGATTCTAAGTGAAATAAGTCACACAGAAAAAGACACTTATCATAAGATATCACTTATAGAGAGAGTGTAAACACCGCTACCCTTGAACTGAAATACAAAACAGAACAGAGTCACACGTTTAGAAAACACACTATGGCTGCTTAACGGGAAAGGTGAGGTGGGGTGATGCATAAAACAAGGGTTTCAAATTAGCTCAGATACCGTTCCATAAACCCAATATGTAATAGACAAGACTTACTCCTAGCTCAGTGAATTGGACTCAACACCCCCTATTCACCGCCCAAGAATATATCTGACTAGTAAGAATCTTAAAACCTATGTATTGATATCTCTCTGTAAGTGAGTCAAGTGGGTGTAAAGCGGCATAAACACAGCAGTGAAAAGCAGCTAAACCCCATTATAAAAATCAATTACTTTTAAAAACCCGTGAAACAAAGACAGTGAAAGAGAGAGAAATTCTTCCAAAATTCGTTCAGGGGCTGTGATGCCACCTGGATTGACCATATCTAGACCCACAGCTGATTGAGACATAAGGGTGGACACTCTTGGGGCTGAAAGGTTTGGTGAGGTTGGGTGAGCAAACGCAGACCCTTTAAAGTAATACTGCGTGGTACCCATCCCATGGGTCCCAAATCTCCAGGTTCAAGGGCATCTTCCTACATCGAAAACATGCATGAGAAACCCAGAAGATGGTACACCGTGTGATCGGGAAAGGTTTCTAAAACGCACCTCATTTCTCATCTCCTTGTGCGCGGGTTCGCCGTTCCAGCCGCTTTACAAGCAATCTCCCTCCTTGGAGAATCAGCACCTTTAACCTCCTGTTCCGTACAGGTTGCAATTTGTCCTGAGGATGAACGGGAAGAGGGGGAACCAAAGAGAGACTAGCTCTAGGTGTTGGGACAGGCACAGGTCACTCTATTTTCCCATCAGGAAGAAGAATTAACCACAGGCTCAGCCTGCCGCCCGGGACCAGAGTAGGTCCTGAAGCAATCCTGCGCTTTTGCGGCCAGCTCCCAAGAAAGCGAGTTGAAAAATGGAGCTCAGGGGCACTGCAATTCACAAACCTGCAGACTTATAAATGATCACTCTCGTCCACAAATATATTGAGGGAAGGCAACGAAGAGGATTTGAAAGCAAGGCAGAATTGCAGGAAACAGATTTCAGGAGGGAGATTCGAATCGCCTTTAAAGCACAGGAAAAGCGGCAAAACCTCGACAATGATGCCCTTGGCCAAAAAGGGCGTATGCGTTTTTTCCTGAATATATTCAGGAAAAAACGCATACGCCCTTTTTGGCCAACCAAGCAACCTGGAAAGGCAAATCAGCGCTACAAAGAAGTCTCGCTTCCCATCGGTCAAAAGGGCCATGCTGAATAAAGTGTCAAAACCAGAAATGCAGGACAGGCCATGGAGAAACGGGAGCCTTGCTACGCTGATGGGCGAGATGTAAATTGACAACAGCCACTCTGGAGAAGTGTACGGTGTGTCCTGAAACATCTAAAAAACTCAGCTTAGAGAGCATAGGGCACTTCCACTTATGGGCGTATAAATTGGGAAAACTAAAAATCAGCAAGACACAGGCACCCCAAAGTTTAGGGCTGCTCTGTTGACAAGAACCTCCACTTCGTTACACCTTAAATATCCCAGGAAAGAGAAAAATGGATAAAGAAGTTGTGGTCCTTATGTACAATGGAATATCACTCAGCCATGAAATCAACGTCATAAGGCTAGCAGCAGCATGATGAGTGGATTTAGGTACGACGATTCTAAGTGAAATAAGTCACACAGAAAAAGACACTTATCATAAGATATCACTTATAGAGGGAGTGTAAACACCGCTACCCTTGAACTGAATTACAAAACAGAACAGAGTCACACGTTTAGAAAACACACTATGGCTGCTTAACGGGAAAGGTGAGGTGCGGTGATGCATAAAACAAGGGTTTCAAATTAGCTCAGATACCGTTCCATAAACCCAATAGGTAATAGACAAGACTTACTCCTAGCTCAGTGAATTGGACTCAACACCCCCTATTCACCGCCCAAGAATATATCTGACTAGTAAGAATCTTAAAACCTATGTATTGATATCTCTCTGTAAGTGAGTCAAGTGGGTGTAAAGCGGCATAAACACAGCAGTGAAAAGCAGCTAAACCCCATTATAAAAATCAATTACTTTTAAAAACCCGTGAAACAAAGACAGTGAAAGAGAGAGAAATTCTTCCAAAATTCGTTCAGGGGCTGTGATGCCACCTGGATTGACCATATCTAGACCCACAGCTGATTGAGACATAAGGGTGGACACTCTTGGGGCTGAGAGGTTTGTTGAGGTTGGGTCAGCAAACGCAGAACCTTTAAAGTAATACTGCGTGGTACCAATCCCATGGGTCCCAAATCTCCAGGTTCAAGGGCATCTTCCTACATCGAAAACATGCATGAGAAACCCAGAAGATGGTACACCGTGTGATCGGGAAAGGTTTCTAAAACGCACCTCATTTCTCATCTCCCTTGTGCGCGGGTTCGCCATTCCAGCCGCTTTACAAGCAATCTCCCTCCTTGGAGAATCAGCACCTTTAACCTCCTGTTCCGTACAGGTTGCAATTTGTCCTGAGGATGAACGGGAAGAGGGGGAACCAATGAGAGACTAGCTCTAGGTGTTGGGACAGGAACAGGTCACTGTATTTTCCCATCAGGAAGAAGAATTAACCACAGGCTCAGCCTGCCACCCGGGACCAGAGTAGATCCCGAAGCAATCCTGCGCTTTTGCGGCCAGCTCCCAAGAAAGCGAGTTGAAAAATGGAGCTCAGGGGCACTGCAATTCACAAACCTGCAGACGTATAAATGATCACTCTCGTCCACAAATATATTGAGGGAAGGCAACGAAGAGGATTTGAAAGCAAGGCAGAATTGCAGGAAACAGATTTCAGGAGGGAGATTCGAATCGCCTTTAAAGCACAGGAAAAGCGGCAAAACCTCGACAATGATGCCCTTGGCCAAAAAGGGCGTATGCGTTTTTTCCTGAATATATTCAGGAAAAAACGCATACGCCCTTTTTGGCCAACCAAGCAACCTGGAAAGGCAAATCAGCGCTACAAAGAAGTCTCGCTTCCCATCGGTCAAAAGGGCCATGCTGAATAAAGTGTCAAAACCAGAAATGCAGGACAGGCCATGGAGAAACGGGAGCCTTGCTACGCTGATGGACAGGATGTAAATTGACAACAGCCACTCTGGAGAAGTGTACCGTGTGTCCTGAAACATCTAAAAAACTCAACTTAGAGAGCATAGGGCACTTCCACTTATGGGCGTATAAATTGGGAAAACTAAAAATCAGCAAGACACAGGCACCCCAAAGTTTAGGTCTGCTCTGTTGACAAGAACCTCCACTTCGTTACACCTTAAATATCCCAGGAAAGAGAAAAATGGATAAAGAAGTTGTGGTCCTTATGTACAATGGAATATCACTCAGCCATGAAATCAACGTCATAAGGCTAGCAGCAGCATGATGAGTGGATTTAGGTACGACGATTCTAAGTGAAATAAGTCACACAGAAAAAGACACTTATCATAAGATATCACTTATAGAGGGAGTGTAAACACCCCTACCCTTGAACTGAATTACAAAACAGAACAGAGTCACACGTTTAGAAAACACACTATGGCTGCTTAACGGGAAAGGTGAGGTGGGGTGATGCATAAAACAAGGGTTTCAAATTAGCTCAGATACCGTTCCATAAACCCAATATGTAATAGACAAGACTTACTCCTAGCTCAGTGAATTGGAATCAACACCCCCTATTCACCGCCCAAGAATATATCTGACTAGTAAGAATCTTAAAACCTATGTATTGATATCTCTCTGTAAGTGAGTCAAGTGGGTGTAAAGCGGCATAAACACAGCAGTGAAAAGCAGCTAAACCCCATTATAAAAATCAATTACTTTTAAAAACCCGTGAAACAAAGACAGTGAAAGAGAGAGAAATTCTTCCAAAATTCGTTCAGGGGCTGTGATGCCACCTGGATTGACCATATCTAAACCCACAGCTGATTGAGACATAAGGGTGGACACTCTTGGGGCTGAGAGGTTTGTTGAGGTTGGGTGAGCAAACGCAGACCCTTTAAAGTAATACTGCGTGGTACCCATCCCATGGGTCCCAAGTCTCCAGGTTCAAGGGCATCTTCCTACATCGAAAACATGCATGAGAAACCCAGAAGATGGTACACCGTGTGATCGGGAAACGTTTCTAAAACGCACCTCATTTCTCATCTCCTTGTGCGCGGGTTCACCGTTCCAGCCGCTTTACAAGCAATCTCCCTCCTTGGAGAATCAGCACCTTTAACCTCCTGTTCCGTACAGGTTGCAATTTGTCCTGAGGATGAACGGGAAGAGGGGGAACCAATGAGAGACTAGCTCTAGGTGTTGGGACAGGCACAGGTCACTGTATTTTCCCATCAGGAAGAAGAATTAACCACAGGCTCAGCCTGCCGCCCGGGACCAGAGTAGGTCCTGAAGCAATCCTGCGCTTTTGCGGGCAGCTCCCAAGAAAGCGAGTTGAAAAATGGAGCTCAGGGGCACTGCAATTCACAAACCTGCAGACGTATAAATGATCACTCTCGTCCACAAATATATTGAGGGAAGGCAACGAAGAGGATTTGAAAGCAAGGCAGAATTGCAGGAAACAGATTTCAGGAGGGAGATTCGAATCGCCTTTAAAGCACAGGAAAAGCGGCAAAACCTCGACAATGATGCCCTTGGCCAAAAAGGGCGTATGCGTTTTTTCCTGAATATATTCAGGAAAAAACGCATACGCCCTTTTTGGCCAACCAAGCAACCTGGAAAGGCAAATCAGCGCTACAAAGAAGTCTCGCTTCCCATCGGTCAAAAGGGCCATGCTGAATAAAGTGTCAAAACCAGAAATGCAGGACAGGCCATGGAGAAACGGGAGCCTTGCTACGCTGATGGACAGGATGTAAATTGACAACAGCCACTCTGGAGAAGTGTACGGTGTGTCCTGAAACATCTAAAAAACTCAGCTTAGAGAGCATAGGGCACTTCCACTTATGGGCGTATAAATTGGGAAAACTAAAAATCAGCAAGACACAGGCACCCCAAAGTTTAGGGCTGCTCTGTTGACAAGAACCTCCACTTCGTTACACCTTAAATATCCCAGGAAAAAGAAAAATGGATAAAGAAGTTGTGGTCCTTATGTACAATGGAATATCACTCAGCCATGAAATCAACGTCATAAGGCTAGCAGCAGCATGATGAGTGGATTTAGGTACGACGATTCTAAGTGAAATAAGTCACACAGAAAAAGACACTTATCATAAGATATCACTTATAGAGAGAGTGTAAACACCGCTACCCTTGAACTGAAATACAAAACAGAACAGAGTCACACGTTTAGAAAACACACTATGGCTGCTTAACGGGAAAGGTGAGGTGGGGTGATGCATAAAACAAGGGTTTCAAATTAGCTCAGATACCGTTCCATAAACCCAATATGTAATAGACAAGACTTACTCCTAGCTCAGTGAATTGGACTCAACACCCCCTATTCACCGCCCAAGAATATATCTGACTAGTAAGAATCTTAAAACCTATGTATTGATATCTCTCTGTAAGTGAGTCAAGTGGGTGTAAAGCGGCATAAACACAGCAGTGAAAAGCAGCTAAACCCCATTATAAAAATCAATTACTTTTAAAAACCCGTGAAACAAAGACAGTGAAAGAGAGAGAAATTCTTCCAAAATTCGTTCAGGGGCTGTGATGCCACCTGGATTGACCATATCTAGACCCACAGCTGATTGAGACATAAGGGTGGACACTCTTGGGGCTGAAAGGTTTGGTGAGGTTGGGTGAGCAAACGCAGACCCTTTAAAGTAATACTGCGTGGTACCCATCCCATGGGTCCCAAATCTCCAGGTTCAAGGGCATCTTCCTACATCGAAAACATGCATGAGAAACCCAGAAGATGGTACACCGTGTGATCGGGAAAGGTTTCTAAAACGCACCTCATTTCTCATCTCCTTGTGCGCGGGTTCGCCGTTCCAGCCGCTTTACAAGCAATCTCCCTCCTTGGAGAATCAGCACCTTTAACCTCCTGTTCCGTACAGGTTGCAATTTGTCCTGAGGATGAACGGGAAGAGGGGGAACCAAAGAGAGACTAGCTCTAGGTGTTGGGACAGGCACAGGTCACTCTATTTTCCCATCAGGAAGAAGAATTAACCACAGGCTCAGCCTGCCGCCCGGGACCAGAGTAGGTCCTGAAGCAATCCTGCGCTTTTGCGGCCAGCTCCCAAGAAAGCGAGTTGAAAAATGGAGCTCAGGGGCACTGCAATTCACAAACCTGCAGACTTATAAATGATCACTCTCGTCCACAAATATATTGAGGGAAGGCAACGAAGAGGATTTGAAAGCAAGGCAGAATTGCAGGAAACAGATTTCAGGAGGGAGATTCGAATCGCCTTTAAAGCACAGGAAAAGCGGCAAAACCTCGACAATGATGCCCTTGGCCAAAAAGGGCGTATGCGTTTTTTCCTGAATATATTCAGGAAAAAACGCATACGCCCTTTTTGGCCAACCAAGCAACCTGGAAAGGCAAATCAGCGCTACAAAGAAGTCTCGCTTCCCATCGGTCAAAAGGGCCATGCTGAATAAAGTGTCAAAACCAGAAATGCAGGACAGGCCATGGAGAAACGGGAGCCTTGCTACGCTGATGGGCGAGATGTAAATTGACAACAGCCACTCTGGAGAAGTGTACGGTGTGTCCTGAAACATCTAAAAAACTCAGCTTAGAGAGCATAGGGCACTTCCACTTATGGGCGTATAAATTGGGAAAACTAAAAATCAGCAAGACACAGGCACCCCAAAGTTTAGGGCTGCTCTGTTGACAAGAACCTCCACTTCGTTACACCTTAAATATCCCAGGAAAGAGAAAAATGGATAAAGAAGTTGTGGTCCTTATGTACAATGGAATATCACTCAGCCATGAAATCAACGTCATAAGGCTAGCAGCAGCATGATGAGTGGATTTAGGTACGACGATTCTAAGTGAAATAAGTCACACAGAAAAAGACACTTATCATAAGATATCACTTATAGAGGGAGTGTAAACACCGCTACCCTTGAACTGAATTACAAAACAGAACAGAGTCACACGTTTAGAAAACACACTATGGCTGCTTAACGGGAAAGGTGAGGTGCGGTGATGCATAAAACAAGGGTTTCAAATTAGCTCAGATACCGTTCCATAAACCCAATAGGTAATAGACAAGACTTACTCCTAGCTCAGTGAATTGGACTCAACACCCCCTATTCACCGCCCAAGAATATATCTGACTAGTAAGAATCTTAAAACCTATGTATTGATATCTCTCTGTAAGTGAGTCAAGTGGGTGTAAAGCGGCATAAACACAGCAGTGAAAAGCAGCTAAACCCCATTATAAAAATCAATTACTTTTAAAAACCCGTGAAACAAAGACAGTGAAAGAGAGAGAAATTCTTCCAAAATTCGTTCAGGGGCTGTGATGCCACCTGGATTGACCATATCTAGACCCACAGCTGATTGAGACATAAGGGTGGACACTCTTGGGGCTGAGAGGTTTGTTGAGGTTGGGTCAGCAAACGCAGAACCTTTAAAGTAATACTGCGTGGTACCAATCCCATGGGTCCCAAATCTCCAGGTTCAAGGGCATCTTCCTACATCGAAAACATGCATGAGAAACCCAGAAGATGGTACACCGTGTGATCGGGAAAGGTTTCTAAAACGCACCTCATTTCTCATCTCCCTTGTGCGCGGGTTCGCCATTCCAGCCGCTTTACAAGCAATCTCCCTCCTTGGAGAATCAGCACCTTTAACCTCCTGTTCCGTACAGGTTGCAATTTGTCCTGAGGATGAACGGGAAGAGGGGGAACCAATGAGAGACTAGCTCTAGGTGTTGGGACAGGAACAGGTCACTGTATTTTCCCATCAGGAAGAAGAATTAACCACAGGCTCAGCCTGCCACCCGGGACCAGAGTAGATCCCGAAGCAATCCTGCGCTTTTGCGGCCAGCTCCCAAGAAAGCGAGTTGAAAAATGGAGCTCAGGGGCACTGCAATTCACAAACCTGCAGACGTATAAATGATCACTCTCGTCCACAAATATATTGAGGGAAGGCAACGAAGAGGATTTGAAAGCAAGGCAGAATTGCAGGAAACAGATTTCAGGAGGGAGATTCGAATCGCCTTTAAAGCACAGGAAAAGCGGCAAAACCTCGACAATGATGCCCTTGGCCAAAAAGGGCGTATGCGTTTTTTCCTGAATATATTCAGGAAAAAACGCATACGCCCTTTTTGGCCAACCAAGCAACCTGGAAAGGCAAATCAGCGCTACAAAGAAGTCTCGCTTCCCATCGGTCAAAAGGGCCATGCTGAATAAAGTGTCAAAACCAGAAATGCAGGACAGGCCATGGAGAAACGGGAGCCTTGCTACGCTGATGGACAGGATGTAAATTGACAACAGCCACTCTGGAGAAGTGTACCGTGTGTCCTGAAACATCTAAAAAACTCAACTTAGAGAGCATAGGGCACTTCCACTTATGGGCGTATAAATTGGGAAAACTAAAAATCAGCAAGACACAGGCACCCCAAAGTTTAGGTCTGCTCTGTTGACAAGAACCTCCACTTCGTTACACCTTAAATATCCCAGGAAAGAGAAAAATGGATAAAGAAGTTGTGGTCCTTATGTACAATGGAATATCACTCAGCCATGAAATCAACGTCATAAGGCTAGCAGCAGCATGATGAGTGGATTTAGGTACGACGATTCTAAGTGAAATAAGTCACACAGAAAAAGACACTTATCATAAGATATCACTTATAGAGGGAGTGTAAACACCCCTACCCTTGAACTGAATTACAAAACAGAACAGAGTCACACGTTTAGAAAACACACTATGGCTGCTTAACGGGAAAGGTGAGGTGGGGTGATGCATAAAACAAGGGTTTCAAATTAGCTCAGATACCGTTCCATAAACCCAATATGTAATAGACAAGACTTACTCCTAGCTCAGTGAATTGGAATCAACACCCCCTATTCACCGCCCAAGAATATATCTGACTAGTAAGAATCTTAAAACCTATGTATTGATATCTCTCTGTAAGTGAGTCAAGTGGGTGTAAAGCGGCATAAACACAGCAGTGAAAAGCAGCTAAACCCCATTATAAAAATCAATTACTTTTAAAAACCCGTGAAACAAAGACAGTGAAAGAGAGAGAAATTCTTCCAAAATTCGTTCAGGGGCTGTGATGCCACCTGGATTGACCATATCTAAACCCACAGCTGATTGAGACATAAGGGTGGACACTCTTGGGGCTGAGAGGTTTGTTGAGGTTGGGTGAGCAAACGCAGACCCTTTAAAGTAATACTGCGTGGTACCCATCCCATGGGTCCCAAGTCTCCAGGTTCAAGGGCATCTTCCTACATCGAAAACATGCATGAGAAACCCAGAAGATGGTACACCGTGTGATCGGGAAACGTTTCTAAAACGCACCTCATTTCTCATCTCCTTGTGCGCGGGTTCACCGTTCCAGCCGCTTTACAAGCAATCTCCCTCCTTGGAGAATCAGCACCTTTAACCTCCTGTTCCGTACAGGTTGCAATTTGTCCTGAGGATGAACGGGAAGAGGGGGAACCAATGAGAGACTAGCTCTAGGTGTTGGGACAGGCACAGGTCACTGTATTTTCCCATCAGGAAGAAGAATTAACCACAGGCTCAGCCTGCCGCCCGGGACCAGAGTAGGTCCTGAAGCAATCCTGCGCTTTTGCGGGCAGCTCCCAAGAAAGCGAGTTGAAAAATGGAGCTCAGGGGCACTGCAATTCACAAACCTGCAGACGTATAAATGATCACTCTCGTCCACAAATATATTGAGGGAAGGCAACGAAGAGGATTTGAAAGCAAGGCAGAATTGCAGGAAACAGATTTCAGGAGGGAGATTCGAATCGCCTTTAAAGCACAGGAAAAGCGGCAAAACCTCGACAATGATGCCCTTGGCCAAAAAGGGCGTATGCGTTTTTTCCTGAATATATTCAGGAAAAAACGCATACGCCCTTTTTGGCCAACCAAGCAACCTGGAAAGGCAAATCAGCGCTACAAAGAAGTCTCGCTTCCCATCGGTCAAAAGGGCCATGCTGAATAAAGTGTCAAAACCAGAAATGCAGGACAGGCCATGGAGAAACGGGAGCCTTGCTACGCTGATGGACAGGATGTAAATTGACAACAGCCACTCTGGAGAAGTGTACGGTGTGTCCTGAAACATCTAAAAAACTCAGCTTAGAGAGCATAGGGCACTTCCACTTATGGGCGTATAAATTGGGAAAACTAAAAATCAGCAAGACACAGGCACCCCAAAGTTTAGGGCTGCTCTGTTGACAAGAACCTCCACTTCGTTACACCTTAAATATCCCAGGAAAAAGAAAAATGGATAAAGAAGTTGTGGTCCTTATGTACAATGGAATATCACTCAGCCATGAAATCAACGTCATAAGGCTAGCAGCAGCATGATGAGTGGATTTAGGTACGACGATTCTAAGTGAAATAAGTCACACAGAAAAAGACACTTATCATAAGATATCACTTATAGAGAGAGTGTAAACACCGCTACCCTTGAACTGAAATACAAAACAGAACAGAGTCACACGTTTAGAAAACACACTATGGCTGCTTAACGGGAAAGGTGAGGTGGGGTGATGCATAAAACAAGGGTTTCAAATTAGCTCAGATACCGTTCCATAAACCCAATATGTAATAGACAAGACTTACTCCTAGCTCAGTGAATTGGACTCAACACCCCCTATTCACCGCCCAAGAATATATCTGACTAGTAAGAATCTTAAAACCTATGTATTGATATCTCTCTGTAAGTGAGTCAAGTGGGTGTAAAGCGGCATAAACACAGCAGTGAAAAGCAGCTAAACCCCATTATAAAAATCAATTACTTTTAAAAACCCGTGAAACAAAGACAGTGAAAGAGAGAGAAATTCTTCCAAAATTCGTTCAGGGGCTGTGATGCCACCTGGATTGACCATATCTAGACCCACAGCTGATTGAGACATAAGGGTGGACACTCTTGGGGCTGAAAGGTTTGGTGAGGTTGGGTGAGCAAACGCAGACCCTTTAAAGTAATACTGCGTGGTACCCATCCCATGGGTCCCAAATCTCCAGGTTCAAGGGCATCTTCCTACATCGAAAACATGCATGAGAAACCCAGAAGATGGTACACCGTGTGATCGGGAAAGGTTTCTAAAACGCACCTCATTTCTCATCTCCTTGTGCGCGGGTTCGCCGTTCCAGCCGCTTTACAAGCAATCTCCCTCCTTGGAGAATCAGCACCTTTAACCTCCTGTTCCGTACAGGTTGCAATTTGTCCTGAGGATGAACGGGAAGAGGGGGAACCAAAGAGAGACTAGCTCTAGGTGTTGGGACAGGCACAGGTCACTCTATTTTCCCATCAGGAAGAAGAATTAACCACAGGCTCAGCCTGCCGCCCGGGACCAGAGTAGGTCCTGAAGCAATCCTGCGCTTTTGCGGCCAGCTCCCAAGAAAGCGAGTTGAAAAATGGAGCTCAGGGGCACTGCAATTCACAAACCTGCAGACTTATAAATGATCACTCTCGTCCACAAATATATTGAGGGAAGGCAACGAAGAGGATTTGAAAGCAAGGCAGAATTGCAGGAAACAGATTTCAGGAGGGAGATTCGAATCGCCTTTAAAGCACAGGAAAAGCGGCAAAACCTCGACAATGATGCCCTTGGCCAAAAAGGGCGTATGCGTTTTTTCCTGAATATATTCAGGAAAAAACGCATACGCCCTTTTTGGCCAACCAAGCAACCTGGAAAGGCAAATCAGCGCTACAAAGAAGTCTCGCTTCCCATCGGTCAAAAGGGCCATGCTGAATAAAGTGTCAAAACCAGAAATGCAGGACAGGCCATGGAGAAACGGGAGCCTTGCTACGCTGATGGGCGAGATGTAAATTGACAACAGCCACTCTGGAGAAGTGTACGGTGTGTCCTGAAACATCTAAAAAACTCAGCTTAGAGAGCATAGGGCACTTCCACTTATGGGCGTATAAATTGGGAAAACTAAAAATCAGCAAGACACAGGCACCCCAAAGTTTAGGGCTGCTCTGTTGACAAGAACCTCCACTTCGTTACACCTTAAATATCCCAGGAAAGAGAAAAATGGATAAAGAAGTTGTGGTCCTTATGTACAATGGAATATCACTCAGCCATGAAATCAACGTCATAAGGCTAGCAGCAGCATGATGAGTGGATTTAGGTACGACGATTCTAAGTGAAATAAGTCACACAGAAAAAGACACTTATCATAAGATATCACTTATAGAGGGAGTGTAAACACCGCTACCCTTGAACTGAATTACAAAACAGAACAGAGTCACACGTTTAGAAAACACACTATGGCTGCTTAACGGGAAAGGTGAGGTGCGGTGATGCATAAAACAAGGGTTTCAAATTAGCTCAGATACCGTTCCATAAACCCAATAGGTAATAGACAAGACTTACTCCTAGCTCAGTGAATTGGACTCAACACCCCCTATTCACCGCCCAAGAATATATCTGACTAGTAAGAATCTTAAAACCTATGTATTGATATCTCTCTGTAAGTGAGTCAAGTGGGTGTAAAGCGGCATAAACACAGCAGTGAAAAGCAGCTAAACCCCATTATAAAAATCAATTACTTTTAAAAACCCGTGAAACAAAGACAGTGAAAGAGAGAGAAATTCTTCCAAAATTCGTTCAGGGGCTGTGATGCCACCTGGATTGACCATATCTAGACCCACAGCTGATTGAGACATAAGGGTGGACACTCTTGGGGCTGAGAGGTTTGTTGAGGTTGGGTCAGCAAACGCAGAACCTTTAAAGTAATACTGCGTGGTACCAATCCCATGGGTCCCAAATCTCCAGGTTCAAGGGCATCTTCCTACATCGAAAACATGCATGAGAAACCCAGAAGATGGTACACCGTGTGATCGGGAAAGGTTTCTAAAACGCACCTCATTTCTCATCTCCCTTGTGCGCGGGTTCGCCATTCCAGCCGCTTTACAAGCAATCTCCCTCCTTGGAGAATCAGCACCTTTAACCTCCTGTTCCGTACAGGTTGCAATTTGTCCTGAGGATGAACGGGAAGAGGGGGAACCAATGAGAGACTAGCTCTAGGTGTTGGGACAGGAACAGGTCACTGTATTTTCCCATCAGGAAGAAGAATTAACCACAGGCTCAGCCTGCCACCCGGGACCAGAGTAGATCCCGAAGCAATCCTGCGCTTTTGCGGCCAGCTCCCAAGAAAGCGAGTTGAAAAATGGAGCTCAGGGGCACTGCAATTCACAAACCTGCAGACGTATAAATGATCACTCTCGTCCACAAATATATTGAGGGAAGGCAACGAAGAGGATTTGAAAGCAAGGCAGAATTGCAGGAAACAGATTTCAGGAGGGAGATTCGAATCGCCTTTAAAGCACAGGAAAAGCGGCAAAACCTCGACAATGATGCCCTTGGCCAAAAAGGGCGTATGCGTTTTTTCCTGAATATATTCAGGAAAAAACGCATACGCCCTTTTTGGCCAACCAAGCAACCTGGAAAGGCAAATCAGCGCTACAAAGAAGTCTCGCTTCCCATCGGTCAAAAGGGCCATGCTGAATAAAGTGTCAAAACCAGAAATGCAGGACAGGCCATGGAGAAACGGGAGCCTTGCTACGCTGATGGACAGGATGTAAATTGACAACAGCCACTCTGGAGAAGTGTACCGTGTGTCCTGAAACATCTAAAAAACTCAACTTAGAGAGCATAGGGCACTTCCACTTATGGGCGTATAAATTGGGAAAACTAAAAATCAGCAAGACACAGGCACCCCAAAGTTTAGGTCTGCTCTGTTGACAAGAACCTCCACTTCGTTACACCTTAAATATCCCAGGAAAGAGAAAAATGGATAAAGAAGTTGTGGTCCTTATGTACAATGGAATATCACTCAGCCATGAAATCAACGTCATAAGGCTAGCAGCAGCATGATGAGTGGATTTAGGTACGACGATTCTAAGTGAAATAAGTCACACAGAAAAAGACACTTATCATAAGATATCACTTATAGAGGGAGTGTAAACACCCCTACCCTTGAACTGAATTACAAAACAGAACAGAGTCACACGTTTAGAAAACACACTATGGCTGCTTAACGGGAAAGGTGAGGTGGGGTGATGCATAAAACAAGGGTTTCAAATTAGCTCAGATACCGTTCCATAAACCCAATATGTAATAGACAAGACTTACTCCTAGCTCAGTGAATTGGAATCAACACCCCCTATTCACCGCCCAAGAATATATCTGACTAGTAAGAATCTTAAAACCTATGTATTGATATCTCTCTGTAAGTGAGTCAAGTGGGTGTAAAGCGGCATAAACACAGCAGTGAAAAGCAGCTAAACCCCATTATAAAAATCAATTACTTTTAAAAACCCGTGAAACAAAGACAGTGAAAGAGAGAGAAATTCTTCCAAAATTCGTTCAGGGGCTGTGATGCCACCTGGATTGACCATATCTAAACCCACAGCTGATTGAGACATAAGGGTGGACACTCTTGGGGCTGAGAGGTTTGTTGAGGTTGGGTGAGCAAACGCAGACCCTTTAAAGTAATACTGCGTGGTACCCATCCCATGGGTCCCAAGTCTCCAGGTTCAAGGGCATCTTCCTACATCGAAAACATGCATGAGAAACCCAGAAGATGGTACACCGTGTGATCGGGAAACGTTTCTAAAACGCACCTCATTTCTCATCTCCTTGTGCGCGGGTTCACCGTTCCAGCCGCTTTACAAGCAATCTCCCTCCTTGGAGAATCAGCACCTTTAACCTCCTGTTCCGTACAGGTTGCAATTTGTCCTGAGGATGAACGGGAAGAGGGGGAACCAATGAGAGACTAGCTCTAGGTGTTGGGACAGGCACAGGTCACTGTATTTTCCCATCAGGAAGAAGAATTAACCACAGGCTCAGCCTGCCGCCCGGGACCAGAGTAGGTCCTGAAGCAATCCTGCGCTTTTGCGGGCAGCTCCCAAGAAAGCGAGTTGAAAAATGGAGCTCAGGGGCACTGCAATTCACAAACCTGCAGACGTATAAATGATCACTCTCGTCCACAAATATATTGAGGGAAGGCAACGAAGAGGATTTGAAAGCAAGGCAGAATTGCAGGAAACAGATTTCAGGAGGGAGATTCGAATCGCCTTTAAAGCACAGGAAAAGCGGCAAAACCTCGACAATGATGCCCTTGGCCAAAAAGGGCGTATGCGTTTTTTCCTGAATATATTCAGGAAAAAACGCATACGCCCTTTTTGGCCAACCAAGCAACCTGGAAAGGCAAATCAGCGCTACAAAGAAGTCTCGCTTCCCATCGGTCAAAAGGGCCATGCTGAATAAAGTGTCAAAACCAGAAATGCAGGACAGGCCATGGAGAAACGGGAGCCTTGCTACGCTGATGGACAGGATGTAAATTGACAACAGCCACTCTGGAGAAGTGTACGGTGTGTCCTGAAACATCTAAAAAACTCAGCTTAGAGAGCATAGGGCACTTCCACTTATGGGCGTATAAATTGGGAAAACTAAAAATCAGCAAGACACAGGCACCCCAAAGTTTAGGGCTGCTCTGTTGACAAGAACCTCCACTTCGTTACACCTTAAATATCCCAGGAAAAAGAAAAATGGATAAAGAAGTTGTGGTCCTTATGTACAATGGAATATCACTCAGCCATGAAATCAACGTCATAAGGCTAGCAGCAGCATGATGAGTGGATTTAGGTACGACGATTCTAAGTGAAATAAGTCACACAGAAAAAGACACTTATCATAAGATATCACTTATAGAGAGAGTGTAAACACCGCTACCCTTGAACTGAAATACAAAACAGAACAGAGTCACACGTTTAGAAAACACACTATGGCTGCTTAACGGGAAAGGTGAGGTGGGGTGATGCATAAAACAAGGGTTTCAAATTAGCTCAGATACCGTTCCATAAACCCAATATGTAATAGACAAGACTTACTCCTAGCTCAGTGAATTGGACTCAACACCCCCTATTCACCGCCCAAGAATATATCTGACTAGTAAGAATCTTAAAACCTATGTATTGATATCTCTCTGTAAGTGAGTCAAGTGGGTGTAAAGCGGCATAAACACAGCAGTGAAAAGCAGCTAAACCCCATTATAAAAATCAATTACTTTTAAAAACCCGTGAAACAAAGACAGTGAAAGAGAGAGAAATTCTTCCAAAATTCGTTCAGGGGCTGTGATGCCACCTGGATTGACCATATCTAGACCCACAGCTGATTGAGACATAAGGGTGGACACTCTTGGGGCTGAAAGGTTTGGTGAGGTTGGGTGAGCAAACGCAGACCCTTTAAAGTAATACTGCGTGGTACCCATCCCATGGGTCCCAAATCTCCAGGTTCAAGGGCATCTTCCTACATCAAAAACATGCATGAGAAACCCAGAAGATGGTACACCGTGTGATCGGGAAAGGTTTCTAAAACGCACCTCATTTCTCATCTCCTTGTGCGCGGGTTCGCCGTTCCAGCCGCTTTACAAGCAATCTCCCTCCTTGGAGAATCAGCACCTTTAACCTCCTGTTCCATACAGGTTGCAATTTGTCCTGAGGATGAACGGGAAGAGGGGGAACCAAAGAGAGACTAGCTCTAGGTGTTGGGACAGGCACAGGTCACTCTATTTTCCCATCAGGAAGAAGAATTAACCACAGGCTCAGCCTGCCGCCCGGGACCAGAGTAGGTCCTGAAGCAATCCTGCGCTTTTGCGGCCAGCTCCCAAGAAAGCGAGTTGAAAAATGGAGCTCAGGGGCACTGCAATTCACAAACCTGCAGACTTATAAATGATCACTCTCGTCCACAAATATATTGAGGGAAGGCAACGAAGAGGATTTGAAAGCAAGGCAGAATTGCAGGAAACAGATTTCAGGAGGGAGATTCGAATCGCCTTTAAAGCACAGGAAAAGCGGCAAAACCTCGACAATGATGCCCTTGGCCAAAAAGGGCGTATGCGTTTTTTCCTGAATATATTCAGGAAAAAACGCATACGCCCTTTTTGGCCAACCAAGCAACCTGGAAAGGCAAATCAGCGCTACAAAGAAGTCTCGCTTCCCATCGGTCAAAAGGGCCATGCTGAATAAAGTGTCAAAACCAGAAATGCAGGACAGGCCATGGAGAAACGGGAGCCTTGCTACGCTGATGGGCGAGATGTAAATTGACAACAGCCACTCTGGAGAAGTGTACGGTGTGTCCTGAAACATCTAAAAAACTCAGCTTAGAGAGCATAGGGCACTTCCACTTATGGGCGTATAAATTGGGAAAACTAAAAATCAGCAAGACACAGGCACCCCAAAGTTTAGGGCTGCTCTGTTGACAAGAACCTCCACTTCGTTACACCTTAAATATCCCAGGAAAGAGAAAAATGGATAAAGAAGTTGTGGTCCTTATGTACAATGGAATATCACTCAGCCATGAAATCAACGTCATAAGGCTAGCAGCAGCATGATGAGTGGATTTAGGTACGACGATTCTAAGTGAAATAAGTCACACAGAAAAAGACACTTATCATAAGATATCACTTATAGAGGGAGTGTAAACACCGCTACCCTTGAACTGAATTACAAAACAGAACAGAGTCACACGTTTAGAAAACACACTATGGCTGCTTAACGGGAAAGGTGAGGTGCGGTGATGCATAAAACAAGGGTTTCAAATTAGCTCAGATACCGTTCCATAAACCCAATAGGTAATAGACAAGACTTACTCCTAGCTCAGTGAATTGGACTCAACACCCCCTATTCACCGCCCAAGAATATATCTGACTAGTAAGAATCTTAAAACCTATGTATTGATATCTCTCTGTAAGTGAGTCAAGTGGGTGTAAAGCGGCATAAACACAGCAGTGAAAAGCAGCTAAACCCCATTATAAAAATCAATTACTTTTAAAAACCCGTGAAACAAAGACAGTGAAAGAGAGAGAAATTCTTCCAAAATTCGTTCAGGGGCTGTGATGCCACCTGGATTGACCATATCTAGACCCACAGCTGATTGAGACATAAGGGTGGACACTCTTGGGGCTGAAAGGTTTGGTGAGGTTGGGTGAGCAAACGCAGACCCTTTAAAGTAATACTGCGTGGTACCCATCCCATGGGTCCCAAATCTCCAGGTTCAAGGGCATCTTCCTACATCGAAAACATGCATGAGAAACCCAGAAGATGGTACACCGTGTGATCGGGAAAGGTTTCTAAAACGCACCTCATTTCTCATCTCCTTGTGCGCGGGTTCGCCGTTCCAGCCGCTTTACAAGCAATCTCCCTCCTTGGAGAATCAGCACCTTTAACCTCCTGTTCCGTACAGGTTGCAATTTGTCCTGAGGATGAACGGGAAGAGGGGGAACCAAAGAGAGACTAGCTCTAGGTGTTGGGACAGGCACAGGTCACTCTATTTTCCCATCAGGAAGAAGAATTAACCACAGGCTCAGCCTGCCGCCCGGGACCAGAGTAGGTCCTGAAGCAATCCTGCGCTTTTGCGGCCAGCTCCCAAGAAAGCGAGTTGAAAAATGGAGCTCAGGGGCACTGCAATTCACAAACCTGCAGACTTATAAATGATCACTCTCGTCCACAAATATATTGAGGGAAGGCAACGAAGAGGATTTGAAAGCAAGGCAGAATTGCAGGAAACAGATTTCAGGAGGGAGATTCGAATCGCCTTTAAAGCACAGGAAAAGCGGCAAAACCTCGACAATGATGCCCTTGGCCAAAAAGGGCGTATGCGTTTTTTCCTGAATATATTCAGGAAAAAACGCATACGCCCTTTTTGGCCAACCAAGCAACCTGGAAAGGCAAATCAGCGCTACAAAGAAGTCTCGCTTCCCATCGGTCAAAAGGGCCATGCTGAATAAAGTGTCAAAACCAGAAATGCAGGACAGGCCATGGAGAAACGGGAGCCTTGCTACGCTGATGGGCGAGATGTAAATTGACAACAGCCACTCTGGAGAAGTGTACGGTGTGTCCTGAAACATCTAAAAAACTCAGCTTAGAGAGCATAGGGCACTTCCACTTATGGGCGTATAAATTGGGAAAACTAAAAATCAGCAAGACACAGGCACCCCAAAGTTTAGGGCTGCTCTGTTGACAAGAACCTCCACTTCGTTACACCTTAAATATCCCAGGAAAGAGAAAAATGGATAAAGAAGTTGTGGTCCTTATGTACAATGGAATATCACTCAGCCATGAAATCAACATCATAAGGCTAGCAGCAGCATGATGAGTGGATTTAGGTACGACGATTCTAAGTGAAATAAGTCACACAGAAAAAGACACTTATCATAAGATATCACTTATAGAGGGAGTGTAAACACCGCTACCCTTGAACTGAATTACAAAACAGAACAGAGTCACACGTTTAGAAAACACACTATGGCTGCTTAACGGGAAAGGTGAGGTGGGGTGATGCATAAAACAAGGGTTTCAAATTAGCTCAGATACCGTTCCATAAACCCAATATGTAATAGACAAGACTTACTCCTAGCTCAGTGAATTGGACTCAACACCCCCTATTCACCGCCCAAGAATATATCTGACTAGTAAGAATCTTAAAACCTATGTATTGATATCTCTCTGTAAGTGAGTCAAGTGGGTGTAAAGCGGCATAAACACAGCAGTGAAAAGCAGCTAAACCCCATTATAAAAATCAATTACTTTTAAAAACCCGTGAAACAAAGACAGTGAAAGAGAGAGAAATTCTTCCAAAATTCGTTCAGGGGCTGTGATGCCACCTGGATTGACCATATCTAGACCCACAGCTGATTGAGACATAAGGGTGGACACTCTTGGGGCTGAGAGGTTTGTTGAGGTTGGGTCAGCAAACGCAGACCCTTTAAAGTAATACTGCGTGGTACCCATCCCATGGGTCCCAAATCTCCAGGTTCAAGGGCATCTTCCTACATCGAAAACATGCATGAGAAACCCAGAAGATGGTACACCGTGTGATCGGGAAAGGTTTCTAAAACGCACCTCATTTCTCATCTCCCTTGTGCGCGGGTTCGCCATTCCAGCCGCTTTACAAGCAATCTCCCTCCTTGGAGAATCAGCACCTTTAACCTCCTGTTCCGTACAGGTTGCAATTTGTCCTGAGGATGAACGGGAAGAGGGGGAACCAATGAGAGACTAGCTCTAGGTGTTGGGACAGGCACAGGTCACTGTATTTTCCCATCAGGAAGAAGAATTAACCACAGGCTCAGCCTGCCGCCCGGGACCAGAGTAGGTCCCGAAGCAATCCTGCGCTTTTGCGGCCAGCTCCCAAGAAAGCGAGTTGAAAAATGGAGCTCAGGGGCACTGCAGTTCACGAACCTGCAGACTTATAAATGATCACTCTCGTCCAAAAATATATTGAGGGAAGGCAACGAAGAGGATTTGAAAGCAAGGCAGAATTGCAGGAAACAGATTTCAGGAGGGAGATTCGAATCGCCTTTAAAGCACAGGAAAAGCGGCAAAACCTCGACAATGATGCCCTTGGCCAAAAAGGGCGTATGCGTTTTTTCCTGAATATATTCAGGAAAAAACGCATACGCCCTTTTTGGCCAACCAAGCAACCTGGAAAGGCAAATCAGCGCTACAAAGAAGTCTCGCTTCCCATCGGTCAAAAGGGCCATGCTGAATAAAGTGTCAAAACCAGAAATGCAGGACAGGCCATGGAGAAACGGGAGCCTTGCTACGCTGATGGGCGAGATTTAAATTGACAACAGCCACTCTGGAGAAGTGTACGGTGTGTCCTGAAACATCTAAAAAACTCAGCTTAGAGAGCATAGGGCACTTCCACTTATGGGCGTATAAATTGGGAAAACTAAAAATCAGCAAGACACAGGCACCCCAAAGTTTAGGGCTGCTCTGTTGACAAGAACCTCGACTTCGTTACACCTTAAATATCCCAGGAAAGAGAAAAATGGATAAAGAAGTTGTGGTCCTTATGTACAATGGAATATCACTCAGCCATGAAATCAACGTCATAAGGCTAGCAGCAGCATGATGAGTGGATTTAGGTACGACGATTCTAAGTGAAATAAGTCACACAGAAAAAGACACTTATCATAAGATATCACTTATAGAGAGAGTGTAAACACCGCTATCCTTGAACTGAATTACTAAACAGAACAGAGTCACACGTTTAGAAAACACACTATGGCTGCTTAACGGGAAAGGTGAGGTGCGGTGATGCATAAAACAAGGGTTTCAAATTAGCTCAGATACCGTTCCATAAACCCAATATGTAATAGACAAGACTTACTCCTAGCTCAGTGAATTGGACTCAACACCCCCTATTCACCGCCCAAGAATATATCTGACTAGTAAGAATCTTAAAACCTATGTATTGATATCTCTCTGTAAGTGAGTCAAGTGGGTGTAAAGCGGCATAAACACAGCAGTGAAAAGCAGCTAAACCCCATTATAAAAATCAATTACTTTTAAAAACCCGTGAAACAAAGACAGTGAAAGAGAGAGAAATTCTTCCAAAATTCGTTCAGGGGCTGTGATGCCACCTGGATTGACCATATCTAGACCCACAGCTGATTGAGACATAAGGGTGGACACTCTTGGGGCTGAGAGGTTTGGTGAGGTTGGGCGAGCAAACGCAGACCCTTTAAAGTAATACTGCGTGGTACCCATCCCATGGGTCCCAAATCTCCAGGTTCAAGGGCATCTTCCTACATCGAAAACATGCATGAGAAACCCAGAAGATGGTACACCGTGTGATCGGGAAAGGTTTCTAAAACGCACCTCATTTCTCATCTCCTTGTGCGCGGGTTCGCCATTCCAGCCGCTTTACTAGCAATCTCCCTCCTTGGAGAATCAGCACCTTTAACCTCCTGTTCCGTACAGGTTGCAATTTGTCCTGAGGATGAACGGGAAGAGGGGGAACCAATGAGAGACTAGCTCTAGGTGTTGGGACAGGCACAGGTCACTGTATTTTCCCATCAGGAAGAAGAATTAACCACAGGCTCAGCCTGCCGCCCGGGACCAGAGTAGGGCCTGAAGCAATCCTGCGCTTTTGCGGCCAGCTTCCAAGAAAGCGAGTTGAAAAATGGAGCTCAGGGGCACTGCAATTCACAAACCTGCAGACTTATAAATGATCACTCTCATCCACAAATATATTGAGGGAAGGAAACGAAGAGGATTTGAAAGCAAGGCAGAATTGCAGGAAACAGATTTCAGGAGGGAGATTCGAATCGCCTTTAAAGCACAGGAAAAGCGGCAAAACCTCGACAATGATGCCCTTGGCCAAAAAGGGCGTATGCGTTTTTTCCTGAATATATTCAGGAAAAAACGCATACGCCCTTTTTGGCCAACCAAGCAACCTGGAAAGGCAAATCAGCGCTACAAAGAAGTCTCGCTTCCCATCGGTCAAAAGGGCCATGCTGAATAAAGTGTCAAAACCAGAAATGCAGGACAGGCCATGGAGAAACGGGAGCCTTGCTACGCTGATGGGCAGGATGTAAATTGACAACAGCCACTCTGGAGAAGTGTACGGTGTGTCCTGAAACATCTAAAAAACTCAGCTTAGAGAGCATAGGGCACTTCCACTTATGGGCGTATAAATTGGGAAAACTAAAAATCAGCAAGACACAGGCACCCCAAAGTTTAAGGCTGCTCTGTTGACAAGAACCTCCACTTCGTTACACCTTAAATATCCCAGGAAAAAGAAAAATGGATAAAGAAGTTGTGGTCCTTATGTACAATGGAATATCACTCAGCCATGAAATCAACGTCATAAGGCTAGCAGCAGCATGATGAGTGGATTTAGGTACGACGATTCTAAGTGAAATAAGTCACACAGAAAAAGACACTTATCATAAGATATCACTTATAGAGAGAGTGTAAACACCGCTACCCTTGAACTGAAATACAAAACAGAACAGAGTCACACGTTTAGAAAACACACTATGGCTGCTTAACGGGAAAGGTGAGGTGGGGTGATGCATAAAACAAGGGTTTCAAATTAGCTCAGATACCGTTCCATAAACCCAATATGTAATAGACAAGACTTACTCCTAGCTCAGTGAATTGGACTCAACACCCCCTATTCACCGCCCAAGAATATATCTGACTAGTAAGAATCTTAAAACCTATGTATTGATATCTCTCTGTAAGTGAGTCAAGTGGGTGTAAAGCGGCATAAACACAGCAGTGAAAAGCAGCTAAACCCCATTATAAAAATCAATTACTTTTAAAAACCCGTGAAACAAAGACAGTGAAAGAGAGAGAAATTCTTCCAAAATTCGTTCAGGGGCTGTGATGCCACCTGGATTGACCATATCTAGACCCACAGCTGATTGAGACATAAGGGTGGACACTCTTGGGGCTGAAAGGTTTGGTGAGGTTGGGTGAGCAAACGCAGACCCTTTAAAGTAATACTGCGTGGTACCCATCCCATGGGTCCCAAATCTCCAGGTTCAAGGGCATCTTCCTACATCGAAAACATGCATGAGAAACCCAGAAGATGGTACACCGTGTGATCGGGAAAGGTTTCTAAAACGCACCTCATTTCTCATCTCCTTGTGCGCGGGTTCGCCGTTCCAGCCGCTTTACAAGCAATCTCCCTCCTTGGAGAATCAGCACCTTTAACCTCCTGTTCCGTACAGGTTGCAATTTGTCCTGAGGATGAACGGGAAGAGGGGGAACCAAAGAGAGACTAGCTCTAGGTGTTGGGACAGGCACAGGTCACTCTATTTTCCCATCAGGAAGAAGAATTAACCACAGGCTCAGCCTGCCGCCCGGGACCAGAGTAGGTCCTGAAGCAATCCTGCGCTTTTGCGGCCAGCTCCCAAGAAAGCGAGTTGAAAAATGGAGCTCAGGGGCACTGCAATTCACAAACCTGCAGACTTATAAATGATCACTCTCGTCCACAAATATATTGAGGGAAGGCAACGAAGAGGATTTGAAAGCAAGGCAGAATTGCAGGAAACAGATTTCAGGAGGGAGATTCGAATCGCCTTTAAAGCACAGGAAAAGCGGCAAAACCTCGACAATGATGCCCTTGGCCAAAAAGGGCGTATGCGTTTTTTCCTGAATATATTCAGGAAAAAACGCATACGCCCTTTTTGGCCAACCAAGCAACCTGGAAAGGCAAATCAGCGCTACAAAGAAGTCTCGCTTCCCATCGGTCAAAAGGGCCATGCTGAATAAAGTGTCAAAACCAGAAATGCAGGACAGGCCATGGAGAAACGGGAGCCTTGCTACGCTGATGGGCGAGATGTAAATTGACAACAGCCACTCTGGAGAAGTGTACGGTGTGTCCTGAAACATCTAAAAAACTCAGCTTAGAGAGCATAGGGCACTTCCACTTATGGGCGTATAAATTGGGAAAACTAAAAATCAGCAAGACACAGGCACCCCAAAGTTTAGGGCTGCTCTGTTGACAAGAACCTCCACTTCGTTACACCTTAAATATCCCAGGAAAGAGAAAAATGGATAAAGAAGTTGTGGTCCTTATGTACAATGGAATATCACTCAGCCATGAAATCAACGTCATAAGGCTAGCAGCAGCATGATGAGTGGATTTAGGTACGACGATTCTAAGTGAAATAAGTCACACAGAAAAAGACACTTATCATAAGATATCACTTATAGAGGGAGTGTAAACACCGCTACCCTTGAACTGAATTACAAAACAGAACAGAGTCACACGTTTAGAAAACACACTATGGCTGCTTAACGGGAAAGGTGAGGTGCGGTGATGCATAAAACAAGGGTTTCAAATTAGCTCAGATACCGTTCCATAAACCCAATAGGTAATAGACAAGACTTACTCCTAGCTCAGTGAATTGGACTCAACACCCCCTATTCACCGCCCAAGAATATATCTGACTAGTAAGAATCTTAAAACCTATGTATTGATATCTCTCTGTAAGTGAGTCAAGTGGGTGTAAAGCGGCATAAACACAGCAGTGAAAAGCAGCTAAACCCCATTATAAAAATCAATTACTTTTAAAAACCCGTGAAACAAAGACAGTGAAAGAGAGAGAAATTCTTCCAAAATTCGTTCAGGGGCTGTGATGCCACCTGGATTGACCATATCTAGACCCACAGCTGATTGAGACATAAGGGTGGACACTCTTGGGGCTGAGAGGTTTGTTGAGGTTGGGTCAGCAAACGCAGAACCTTTAAAGTAATACTGCGTGGTACCAATCCCATGGGTCCCAAATCTCCAGGTTCAAGGGCATCTTCCTACATCGAAAACATGCATGAGAAACCCAGAAGATGGTACACCGTGTGATCGGGAAAGGTTTCTAAAACGCACCTCATTTCTCATCTCCCTTGTGCGCGGGTTCGCCATTCCAGCCGCTTTACAAGCAATCTCCCTCCTTGGAGAATCAGCACCTTTAACCTCCTGTTCCGTACAGGTTGCAATTTGTCCTGAGGATGAACGGGAAGAGGGGGAACCAATGAGAGACTAGCTCTAGGTGTTGGGACAGGAACAGGTCATTGTATTTTCCCATCAGGAAGAAGAATTAACCACAGGCTCAGCCTGCCGCCCGGGACCAGAGTAGATCCCGAAGCAATCCTGCGCTTTTGCGGCCAGCTCCCAAGAAAGCGAGTTGAAAAATGGAGCTCAGGGGCACTGCAATTCACAAACCTGCAGACGTATAAATGATCACTCTCGTCCACAAATATATTGAGGGAAGGCAACGAAGAGGATTTGAAAGCAAGGCAGAATTGCAGGAAACAGATTTCAGGAGGGAGATTCGAATCGCCTTTAAAGCACAGGAAAAGCGGCAAAACCTCGACAATGATGCCCTTGGCCAAAAAGGGCGTATGCGTTTTTTCCTGAATATATTCAGGAAAAAACGCATACGCCCTTTTTGGCCAACCAAGCAACCTGGAAAGGCAAATCAGCGCTACAAAGAAGTCTCGCTTCCCATCGGTCAAAAGGGCCATGCTGAATAAAGTGTCAAAACCAGAAATGCAGGACAGGCCATGGAGAAACGGGAGCCTTGCTACGCTGATGGACAGGATGTAAATTGACAACAGCCACTCTGGAGAAGTGTACCGTGTGTCCTGAAACATCTAAAAAACTCAACTTAGAGAGCATAGGGCACTTCCACTTATGGGCGTATAAATTGGGAAAACTAAAAATCAGCAAGACACAGGCACCCCAAAGTTTAGGTCTGCTCTGTTGACAAGAACCTCCACTTCGTTACACCTTAAATATCCCAGGAAAGAGAAAAATGGATAAAGAAGTTGTGGTCCTTATGTACAATGGAATATCACTCAGCCATGAAATCAACGTCATAAGGCTAGCAGCAGCATGATGAGTGGATTTAGGTACGACGATTCTAAGTGAAATAAGTCACACAGAAAAAGACACTTATCATAAGATATCACTTATAGAGGGAGTGTAAACACCGCTACCCTTGAACTGAATTACAAAACAGAACAGAGTCACACGTTTAGAAAACACACTATGGCTGCTTAACGGGAAAGGTGAGGTGGGGTGATGCATAAAACAAGGGTTTCAAATTAGCTCAGATACCGTTCCATAAACCCAATATGTAATAGACAAGACTTACTCCTAGCTCAGTGAATTGGAATCAACACCCCCTATTCACCGCCCAAGAATATATCTGACTAGTAAGAATCTTAAAACCTATGTATTGATATCTCTCTGTAAGTGAGTCAAGTGGGTGTAAAGCGGCATAAACACAGCAGTGAAAAGCAGCTAAACCCCATTATAAAAATCAATTACTTTTAAAAACCCGTGAAACAAAGACAGTGAAAGAGAGAGAAATTCTTCCAAAATTCGTTCAGGGGCTGTGATGCCACCTGGATTGACCATATCTAAACCCACAGCTGATTGAGACATAAGGGTGGACACTCTTGGGGCTGAGAGGTTTGTTGAGGTTGGGTGAGCAAACGCAGACCCTTTAAAGTAATACTGCGTGGTACCCATCCCATGGGTCCCAAGTCTCCAGGTTCAAGGGCATCTTCCTACATCGAAAACATGCATGAGAAACCCAGAAGATGGTACACCGTGTGATCGGGAAACGTTTCTAAAACGCACCTCATTTCTCATCTCCATGTGCGCGGGTTCACCGTTCCAGCCGCTTTACAAGCAATCTCCCTCCTTGGAGAATCAGCACCTTTAACCTCCTGTTCCGTACAGGTTGCAATTTGTCCTGAGGATGAACGGGAAGAGGGGGAACCAATGAGAGACTAGCTCTAGGTGTTGGGACAGGCACAGGTCACTGTATTTTCCCATCAGGAAGAAGAATTAACCACAGGCTCAGCCTGCCGCCCGGGACCAGAGTAGGTCCTGAAGCAATCCTGCGCTTTTGCGGGCAGCTCCCAAGAAAGCGAGTTGAAAAATGGAGCTCAGGGGCACTGCAATTCACAAACCTGCAGACGTATAAATGATCACTCTCGTCCACAAATATATTGAGGGAAGGCAACGAAGAGGATTTGAAAGCAAGGCAGAATTGCAGGAAACAGATTTCAGGAGGGAGATTCGAATCGCCTTTAAAGCACAGGAAAAGCGGCAAAACCTCGACAATGATGCCCTTGGCCAAAAAGGGCGTATGCGTTTTTTCCTGAATATATTCAGGAAAAAACGCATACGCCCTTTTTGGCCAACCAAGCAACCTGGAAAGGCAAATCAGCGCTACAAAGAAGTCTCGCTTCCCATCGGTCAAAAGGGCCATGCTGAATAAAGTGTCAAAACCAGAAATGCAGGACAGGCCATGGAGAAACGGGAGCCTTGCTACGCTGATGGACAGGATGTAAATTGACAACAGCCACTCTGGAGAAGTGTACGGTGTGTCCTGAAACATCTAAAAAACTCAGCTTAGAGAGCATAGGGCACTTCCACTTATGGGCGTATAAATTGGGAAAACTAAAAATCAGCAAGACACAGGCACCCCAAAGTTTAGGGCTGCTCTGTTGACAAGAACCTCCACTTCGTTACACCTTAAATATCCCAGGAAAAAGAAAAATGGATAAAGAAGTTGTGGTCCTTATGTACAATGGAATATCACTCAGCCATGAAATCAACGTCATAAGGCTAGCAGCAGCATGATGAGTGGATTTAGGTACGACGATTCTAAGTGAAATAAGTCACACAGAAAAAGACACTTATCATAAGATATCACTTATAGAGAGAGTGTAAACACCGCTACCCTTGAACTGAAATACAAAACAGAACAGAGTCACACGTTTAGAAAACACACTATGGCTGCTTAACGGGAAAGGTGAGGTGGGGTGATGCATAAAACAAGGGTTTCAAATTAGCTCAGATACCGTTCCATAAACCCAATATGTAATAGACAAGACTTACTCCTAGCTCAGTGAATTGGACTCAACACCCCCTATTCACCGCCCAAGAATATATCTGACTAGTAAGAATCTTAAAACCTATGTATTGATATCTCTCTGTAAGTGAGTCAAGTGGGTGTAAAGCGGCATAAACACAGCAGTGAAAAGCAGCTAAACCCCATTATAAAAATCAATTACTTTTAAAAACCCGTGAAACAAAGACAGTGAAAGAGAGAGAAATTCTTCCAAAATTCGTTCAGGGGCTGTGATGCCACCTGGATTGACCATATCTAGACCCACAGCTGATTGAGACATAAGGGTGGACACTCTTGGGGCTGAAAGGTTTGGTGAGGTTGGGTGAGCAAACGCAGACCCTTTAAAGTAATACTGCGTGGTACCCATCCCATGGGTCCCAAATCTCCAGGTTCAAGGGCATCTTCCTACATCAAAAACATGCATGAGAAACCCAGAAGATGGTACACCGTGTGATCGGGAAAGGTTTCTAAAACGCACCTCATTTCTCATCTCCTTGTGCGCGGGTTCGCCGTTCCAGCCGCTTTACAAGCAATCTCCCTCCTTGGAGAATCAGCACCTTTAACCTCCTGTTCCGTACAGGTTGCAATTTGTCCTGAGGATGAACGGGAAGAGGGGGAACCAAAGAGAGACTAGCTCTAGGTGTTGGGACAGGCACAGGTCACTCTATTTTCCCATCAGGAAGAAGAATTAACCACAGGCTCAGCCTGCCGCCCGGGACCAGAGTAGGTCCTGAAGCAATCCTGCGCTTTTGCGGCCAGCTCCCAAGAAAGCGAGTTGAAAAATGGAGCTCAGGGGCACTGCAATTCACAAACCTGCAGACTTATAAATGATCACTCTCGTCCACAAATATATTGAGGGAAGGCAACGAAGAGGATTTGAAAGCAAGGCAGAATTGCAGGAAACAGATTTCAGGAGGGAGATTCGAATCGCCTTTAAAGCACAGGAAAAGCGGCAAAACCTCGACAATGATGCCCTTGGCCAAAAAGGGCGTATGCGTTTTTTCCTGAATATATTCAGGAAAAAACGCATACGCCCTTTTTGGCCAACCAAGCAACCTGGAAAGGCAAATCAGCGCTACAAAGAAGTCTCGCTTCCCATCGGTCAAAAGGGCCATGCTGAATAAAGTGTCAAAACCAGAAATGCAGGACAGGCCATGGAGAAACGGGAGCCTTGCTACGCTGATGGGCGAGATGTAAATTGACAACAGCCACTCTGGAGAAGTGTACGGTGTGTCCTGAAACATCTAAAAAACTCAGCTTAGAGAGCATAGGGCACTTCCACTTATGGGCGTATAAATTGGGAAAACTAAAAATCAGCAAGACACAGGCACCCCAAAGTTTAGGGCTGCTCTGTTGACAAGAACCTCCACTTCGTTACACCTTAAATATCCCAGGAAAGAGAAAAATGGATAAAGAAGTTGTGGTCCTTATGTACAATGGAATATCACTCAGCCATGAAATCAACGTCATAAGGCTAGCAGCAGCATGATGAGTGGATTTAGGTACGACGATTCTAAGTGAAATAAGTCACACAGAAAAAGACACTTATCATAAGATATCACTTATAGAGGGAGTGTAAACACCGCTACCCTTGAACTGAATTACAAAACAGAACAGAGTCACACGTTTAGAAAACACACTATGGCTGCTTAACGGGAAAGGTGAGGTGCGGTGATGCATAAAACAAGGGTTTCAAATTAGCTCAGATACCGTTCCATAAACCCAATAGGTAATAGACAAGACTTACTCCTAGCTCAGTGAATTGGACTCAACACCCCCTATTCACCGCCCAAGAATATATCTGACTAGTAAGAATCTTAAAACCTATGTATTGATATCTCTCTGTAAGTGAGTCAAGTGGGTGTAAAGCGGCATAAACACAGCAGTGAAAAGCAGCTAAACCCCATTATAAAAATCAATTACTTTTAAAAACCCGTGAAACAAAGACAGTGAAAGAGAGAGAAATTCTTCCAAAATTCGTTCAGGGGCTGTGATGCCACCTGGATTGACCATATCTAGACCCACAGCTGATTGAGACATAAGGGTGGACACTCTTGGGGCTGAGAGGTTTGTTGAGGTTGGGTCAGCAAACGCAGAACCTTTAAAGTAATACTGCGTGGTACCCATCCCATGGGTCCCAAATCTCCAGGTTCAAGGGCATCTTCCTACATCGAAAACATGCATGAGAAACCCAGAAGATGGTACACCGTGTGATCGGGAAAGGTTTCTAAAACGCACCTCATTTCTCATCTCCCTTGTGCGCGGGTTCGCCATTCCAGCCGCTTTACAAGCAATCTCCCTCCTTGGAGAATCAGCACCTTTAACCTCCTGTTCCGTACAGGTTGCAATTTGTCCTGAGGATGAACGGGAAGAGGGGGAACCAATGAGAGACTAGCTCTAGGTGTTGGGACAGGAACAGGTCACTGTATTTTCCCATCAGGAAGAAGAATTAACCACAGGCTCAGCCTGCCGCCCGGGACCAGAGTAGATCCCGAAGCAATCCTGCGCTTTTGCGGCCAGCTCCCAAGAAAGCGAGTTGAAAAATGGAGCTCAGGGGCACTGCAATTCACAAACCTGCAGACGTATAAATGATCACTCTCGTCCACAAATATATTGAGGGAAGGCAACGAAGAGGATTTGAAAGCAAGGCAGAATTGCAGGAAACAGATTTCAGGAGGGAGATTCGAATCGCCTTTAAAGCACAGGAAAAGCGGCAAAACCTCGACAATGATGCCCTTGGCCAAAAAGGGCGTATGCGTTTTTTCCTGAATATATTCAGGAAAAAACGCATACGCCCTTTTTGGCCAACCAAGCAACCTGGAAAGGCAAATCAGCGCTACAAAGAAGTCTCGCTTCCCATCGGTCAAAAGGGCCATGCTGAATAAAGTGTCAAAACCAGAAATGCAGGACAGGCCATGGAGAAACGGGAGCCTTGCTACGCTGATGGACAGGATGTAAATTGACAACAGCCACTCTGGAGAAGTGTACCGTGTGTCCTGAAACATCTAAAAAACTCAACTTAGAGAGCATAGGGCACTTCCACTTATGGGCGTATAAATTGGGAAAACTAAAAATCAGCAAGACACAGGCACCCCAAAGTTTAGGTCTGCTCTGTTGACAAGAACCTCCACTTCGTTACACCTTAAATATCCCAGGAAAGAGAAAAATGGATAAAGAAGTTGTGGTCCTTATGTACAATGGAATATCACTCAGCCATGAAATCAACGTCATAAGGCTAGCAGCAGCATGATGAGTGGATTTAGGTACGACGATTCTAAGTGAAATAAGTCACACAGAAAAAGACACTTATCATAAGATATCACTTATAGAGGGAGTGTAAACACCGCTACCCTTGAACTGAATTACAAAACAGAACAGAGTCACACGTTTAGAAAACACACTATGGCTGCTTAACGGGAAAGGTGAGGTGGGGTGATGCATAAAACAAGGGTTTCAAATTAGCTCAGATACCGTTCCATAAACCCAATATGTAATAGACAAGACTTACTCCTAGCTCAGTGAATTGGAATCAACACCCCCTATTCACCGCCCAAGAATATATCTGACTAGTAAGAATCTTAAAACCTATGTATTGATATCTCTCTGTAAGTGAGTCAAGTGGGTGTAAAGCGGCATAAACACAGCAGTGAAAAGCAGCTAAACCCCATTATAAAAATCAATTACTTTTAAAAACCCGTGAAACAAAGACAGTGAAAGAGAGAGAAATTCTTCCAAAATTCGTTCAGGGGCTGTGATGCCACCTGGATTGACCATATCTAGACCCACAGCTGATTGAGACATAAGGGTGGACACTCTTGGGGCTGAGAGGTTTGTTGAGGTTGGGTGAGCAAACGCAGACCCTTTAAAGTAATACTGCGTGGTACCCATCCCATGGGTCCCAAGTCTCCAGGTTCAAGGGCATCTTCCTACATCGAAAACATGCATGAGAAACCCAGAAGATGGTACACCGTGTGATCGGGAAACGTTTCTAAAACGCACCTCATTTCTCATCTCCTTGTGCGCGGGTTCACCGTTCCAGCCGCTTTACAAGCAATCTCCCTCCTTGGAGAATCAGCACCTTTAACCTCCTGTTCCGTACAGGTTGCAATTTGTCCTGAGGATGAACGGGAAGAGGGGGAACCAATGAGAGACTAGCTCTAGGTGTTGGGACAGGCACAGGTCACTGTATTTTCCCATCAGGAAGAAGAATTAACCACAGGCTCAGCCTGCCGCCCGGGACCAGAGTAGGTCCTGAAGCAATCCTGCGCTTTTGCGGGCAGCTCCCAAGAAAGCGAGTTGAAAAATGGAGCTCAGGGGCACTGCAATTCACAAACCTGCAGACGTATAAATGATCACTCTCGTCCACAAATATATTGAGGGAAGGCAACGAAGAGGATTTGAAAGCAAGGCAGAATTGCAGGAAACAGATTTCAGGAGGGAGATTCGAATCGCCTTTAAAGCACAGGAAAAGCGGCAAAACCTCGACAATGATGCCCTTGGCCAAAAAGGGCGTATGCGTTTTTTCCTGAATATATTCAGGAAAAAACGCATACGCCCTTTTTGGCCAACCAAGCAACCTGGAAAGGCAAATCAGCGCTACAAAGAAGTCTCGCTTCCCATCGGTCAAAAGGGCCATGCTGAATAAAGTGTCAAAACCAGAAATGCAGGACAGGCCATGGAGAAACGGGAGCCTTGCTACGCTGATGGACAGGATGTAAATTGACAACAGCCACTCTGGAGAAGTGTACGGTGTGTCCTGAAACATCTAAAAAACTCAGCTTAGAGAGCATAGGGCACTTCCACTTATGGGCGTATAAATTGGGAAAACTAAAAATCAGCAAGACACAGGCACCCCAAAGTTTAGGGCTGCTCTGTTGACAAAAACCTCCACTTCGTTACACCTTAAATATCCCAGGAAAAAGAAAAAAGGATAAAGAAGTTGTGGTCCTTATGTACAATGGAATATCACTCAGCCATGAAATCAACGTCATAAGGCTAGCAGCAGCATGATGAGTGGATTTAGGTACGACGATTCTAAGTGAAATAAGTCACACAGAAAAAGACACTTATCATAAGATATCACTTATAGAGAGAGTGTAAACACCGCTACCCTTGAACTGAAATACAAAACAGAACAGAGTCACACGTTTAGAAAACACACTATGGCTGCTTAACGGGAAAGGTGAGGTGGGGTGATGCATAAAACAAGGGTTTCAAATTAGCTCAGATACCGTTCCATAAACCCAATATGTAATAGACAAGACTTACTCCTAGCTCAGTGAATTGGACTCAACACCCCCTATTCACCGCCCAAGAATATATCTGACTAGTAAGAATCTTAAAACCTATGTATTGATATCTCTCTGTAAGTGAGTCAAGTGGGTGTAAAGCGGCATAAACACAGCAGTGAAAAGCAGCTAAACCCCATTATAAAAATCAATTACTTTTAAAAACCCGTGAAACAAAGACAGTGAAAGAGAGAGAAATTCTTCCAAAATTCGTTCAGGGGCTGTGATGCCACCTGGATTGACCATATCTAGACCCACAGCTGATTGAGACATAAGGGTGGACACTCTTGGGGCTGAAAGGTTTGGTGAGGTTGGGTGAGCAAACGCAGACCCTTTAAAGTAATACTGCGTGGTACCCATCCCATGGGTCCCAAATCTCCAGGTTCAAGGGCATCTTCCTACATCGAAAACATGCATGAGAAACCCAGAAGATGGTACACCGTGTGATCGGGAAAGGTTTCTAAAACGCACCTCATTTCTCATCTCCTTGTGCGCGGGTTCGCCGTTCCAGCCGCTTTACAAGCAATCTCCCTCCTTGGAGAATCAGCACCTTTAACCTCCTGTTCCGTACAGGTTGCAATTTGTCCTGAGGATGAACGGGAAGAGGGGGAACCAAAGAGAGACTAGCTCTAGCTGTTGGGACAGGCACAGGTCACTCTATTTTCCCATCAGGAAGAAGAATTAACCACAGGCTCAGCCTGCCGCCCGGGACCAGAGTAGGTCCTGAAGCAATCCTGCGCTTTTGCGGCCAGCTCCCAAGAAAGCGAGTTGAAAAATGGAGCTCAGGGGCACTGCAATTCACAAACCTGCAGACTTATAAATGATCACTCTCGTCCACAAATATATTGAGGGAAGGCAACGAAGAGGATTTGAAAGCAAGGCAGAATTGCAGGAAACAGATTTCAGGAGGGAGATTCGAATCGCCTTTAAAGCACAGGAAAAGCGGCAAAACCTCGACAATGATGCCCTTGGCCAAAAAGGGCGTATGCGTTTTTTCCTGAATATATTCAGGAAAAAACGCATACGCCCTTTTTGGCCAACCAAGCAACCTGGAAAGGCAAATCAGCGCTACAAAGAAGTCTCGCTTCCCATCGGTCAAAAGGGCCATGCTGAATAAAGTGTCAAAACCAGAAATGCAGGACAGGCCATGGAGAAACGGGAGCCTTGCTACGCTGATGGGCGAGATGTAAATTGACAACAGCCACTCTGGAGAAGTGTACGGTGTGTCCTGAAACATCTAAAAAACTCAGCTTAGAGAGCATAGGGCACTTCCACTTATGGGCGTATAAATTGGGAAAACTAAAAATCAGCAAGACACAGGCACCCCAAAGTTTAGGGCTGCTCTGTTGACAAGAACCTCCACTTCGTTACACCTTAAATATCCCAGGAAAGAGAAAAATGGATAAAGAAGTTGTGGTCCTTATGTACAATGGAATATCACTCAGCCATGAAATCAACGTCATAAGGCTAGCAGCAGCATGATGAGTGGATTTAGGTACGACGATTCTAAGTGAAATAAGTCACACAGAAAAAGACACTTATCATAAGATATCACTTATAGAGGGAGTGTAAACACCACTACCCTTGAACTGAATTACAAAACAGAACAGAGTCACACGTTTAGAAAACACACTATGGCTGCTTAACGGGAAAGGTGAGGTGCGGTGATGCATAAAACAAGGGTTTCAAATTAGCTCAGATACCGTTCCATAAACCCAATAGGTAATAGACAAGACTTACTCCTAGCTCAGTGAATTGGACTCAACACCCCCTATTCACCGCCCAAGAATATATCTGACTAGTAAGAATCTTAAAACCTATGTATTGATATCTCTCTGTAAGTGAGTCAAGTGGGTGTAAAGCGGCATAAACACAGCAGTGAAAAGCAGCTAAACCCCATTATAAAAATCAATTACTTTTAAAAACCTGTGAAACAAAGACAGTGAAAGAGAGAGAAATTCTTCCAAAATTCGTTCAGGGGCTGTGATGCCACCTGGATTGACCATATCTAGACCCACAGCTGATTGAGACATAAGGGTGGACACTCTTGGGGCTGAGAGGTTTGTTGAGGTTGGGTCAGCAAACGCAGAACCTTTAAAGTAATACTGCGTGGTACCCATCCCATGGGTCCCAAATCTCCAGGTTCAAGGGCATCTTCCTACATCGAAAACATGCATGAGAAACCCAGAAGATGGTACACCGTGTGATCGGGAAAGGTTTCTAAAACGCACCTCATTTCTCATCTCCCTTGTGCGCGGGTTCGCCATTCCAGCCGCTTTACAAGCAATCTCCCTCCTTGGAGAATCAGCACCTTTAACCTCCTGTTCCGTACAGGTTGCAATTTGTCCTGAGGATGAACGGGAAGAGGGGGAACCAATGAGAGACTAGCTCTAGGTGTTGGGACAGGAACAGGTCACTGTATTTTCCCATCAGGAAGAAGAATTAACCACAGGCTCAGCCTGCCGCCCGGGACCAGAGTAGATCCCGAAGCAATCCTGCGCTTTTGCGGCCAGCTCCCAAGAAAGCGAGTTGAAAAATGGAGCTCAGGGGCACTGCAATTCACAAACCTGCAGACGTATAAATGATCACTCTCGTCCACAAATATATTGAGGGAAGGCAACGAAGAGGATTTGAAAGCAAGGCAGAATTGCAGGAAACAGATTTCAGGAGGGAGATTCGAATCGCCTTTAAAGCACAGGAAAAGCGGCAAAACCTCGACAATGATGCCCTTGGCCAAAAAGGGCGTATGCGTTTTTTCCTGAATATATTCAGGAAAAAACGCATACGCCCTTTTTGGCCAACCAAGCAACCTGGAAAGGCAAATCAGCGCTACAAAGAAGTCTCGCTTCCCATCGGTCAAAAGGGCCATGCTGAATAAAGTGTCAAAACCAGAAATGCAGGACAGGCCATGGAGAAACGGGAGCCTTGCTACGCTGATGGGCGAGATGTAAATTGACAACAGCCACTCTGGAGAAGTGTATGGTGTGTCCTGAAACATCTAAAAAACTCAGCTTAGAGAGCATAGGGCACTTCCACTTATGGGCGTATAAATTGGGAAAACTAAAAATCAGCAAGACACAGGCACCCCAAAGTTTAGGGCTGCTCTGTTGACAAGAACCTCCACTTCGTTACACCTTAAATATCCCAGGAAAGAGAAAAATGGATAAAGAAGTTGTGGTCCTTATGTACAATGGAATATCACTCAGCCATGAAATCAACGTCATAAGGCTAGCAGCAGCATGATGAGTGGATTTAGGTACGACGATTCTAAGTGAAATAAGTCACACAGAAAAAGACACTTATCATAAGATATCACTTATAGAGGGAGTGTAAACACCGCTACCCTTGAACTGAATTACAAAACAGAACAGAGTCACACGTTTAGAAAACACACTATGGCTGCTTAACGGGAAAGGTGAGGTGCGGTGATGCATAAAACAAGGGTTTCAAATTAGCTCAGATACCGTTCCATAAACCCAATAGGTAATAGACAAGACTTACTCCTAGCTCAGTGAATTGGACTCAACACCCCCTATTCACCGCCCAAGAATATATCTGACTAGTAAGAATCTTAAAACCTATGTATTGATATCTCTCTGTAAGTGAGTCAAGTGGGTGTAAAGCGGCATAAACACAGCAGTGAAAAGCAGCTAAACCCCATTATAAAAATCAATTACTTTTAAAAACCCGTGAAACAAAGACAGTGAAAGAGAGAGAAATTCTTCCAAAATTCGTTCAGGGGCTGTGATGCCACCTGGATTGACCATATCTAGACCCACAGCTGATTGAGACATAAGGGTGGACACTCTTGGGGCTGAAAGGTTTGGTGAGGTTGGGTGAGCAAACGCAGACCCTTTAAAGTAATACTGCGTGGTACCCATCCCATGGGTCCCAAATCTCCAGGTTCAAGGGCATCTTCCTACATCAAAAACATGCATGAGAAACCCAGAAGATGGTACACCGTGTGATCGGGAAAGGTTTCTAAAACGCACCTCATTTCTCATCTCCTTGTGCGCGGGTTCGCCGTTCCAGCCGCTTTACAAGCAATCTCCCTCCTTGGAGAATCAGCACCTTTAACCTCCTGTTCCGTACAGGTTGCAATTTGTCCTGAGGATGAACGGGAAGAGGGGGAACCAAAGAGAGACTAGCTCTAGGTGTTGGGACAGGCACAGGTCACTCTATTTTCCCATCAGGAAGAAGAATTAACCACAGGCTCAGCCTGCCGCCCGGGACCAGAGTAGGTCCTGAAGCAATCCTGCGCTTTTGCGGCCAGCTCCCAAGAAAGCGAGTTGAAAAATGGAGCTCAGGGGCACTGCAATTCACAAACCTGCAGACTTATAAATGATCACTCTCGTCCACAAATATATTGAGGGAAGGCAACGAAGAGGATTTGAAAGCAAGGCAGAATTGCAGGAAACAGATTTCAGGAGGGAGATTCGAATCGCCTTTAAAGCACAGGAAAAGCGGCAAAACCTCGACAATGATGCCCTTGGCCAAAAAGGGCGTATGCGTTTTTTCCTGAATATATTCAGGAAAAAACGCATACGCCCTTTTTGGCCAACCAAGCAACCTGGAAAGGCAAATCAGCGCTACAAAGAAGTCTCGCTTCCCATCGGTCAAAAGGGCCATGCTGAATAAAGTGTCAAAACCAGAAATGCAGGACAGGCCATGGAGAAACGGGAGCCTTGCTACGCTGATGGGCGAGATGTAAATTGACAACAGCCACTCTGGAGAAGTGTACGGTGTGTCCTGAAACATCTAAAAAACTCAGCTTAGAGAGCATAGGGCACTTCCACTTATGGGCGTATAAATTGGGAAAACTAAAAATCAGCAAGACACAGGCACCCCAAAGTTTAGGGCTGCTCTGTTGACAAGAACCTCCACTTCGTTACACCTTAAATATCCCAGGAAAGAGAAAAATGGATAAAGAAGTTGTGGTCCTTATGTACAATGGAATATCACTCAGCCATGAAATCAACGTCATAAGGCTAGCAGCAGCATGATGAGTGGATTTAGGTACGACGATTCTAAGTGAAATAAGTCACACAGAAAAAGACACTTATCATAAGATATCACTTATAGAGGGAGTGTAAACACCGCTACCCTTGAACTGAATTACAAAACAGAACAGAGTCACACGTTTAGAAAACACACTATGGCTGCTTAACGGGAAAGGTGAGGTGCGGTGATGCATAAAACAAGGGTTTCAAATTAGCTCAGATACCGTTCCATAAACCCAATAGGTAATAGACAAGACTTACTCCTAGCTCAGTGAATTGGACTCAACACCCCCTATTCACCGCCCAAGAATATATCTGACTAGTAAGAATCTTAAAACCTATGTATTGATATCTCTCTGTAAGTGAGTCAAGTGGGTGTAAAGCGGCATAAACACAGCAGTGAAAAGCAGCTAAACCCCATTATAAAAATCAATTACTTTTAAAAACCCGTGAAACAAAGACAGTGAAAGAGAGAGAAATTCTTCCAAAATTCGTTCAGGGGCTGTGATGCCACCTGGATTGACCATATCTAGACCCACAGCTGATTGAGACATAAGGGTGGACACTCTTGGGGCTGAGAGGTTTGTTGAGGTTGGGTCAGCAAACGCAGAACCTTTAAAGTAATACTGCGTGGTACCCATCCCATGGGTCCCAAATCTCCAGGTTCAAGGGCATCTTCCTACATCGAAAACATGCATGAGAAACCCAGAAGATGGTACACCGTGTGATCGGGAAAGGTTTCTAAAACGCACCTCATTTCTCATCTCCCTTGTGCGCGGGTTCGCCATTCCAGCCGCTTTACAAGCAATCTCCCTCCTTGGAGAATCAGCACCTTTAACCTCCTGTTCCGTACAGGTTGCAATTTGTCCTGAGGATGAACGGGAAGAGGGGGAACCAATGAGAGACTAGCTCTAGGTGTTGGGACAGGAACAGGTCACTGTATTTTCCCATCAGGAAGAAGAATTAACCACAGGCTCAGCCTGCCGCCCGGGACCAGAGTAGATCCCGAAGCAATCCTGCGCTTTTGCGGCCAGCTCCCAAGAAAGCGAGTTGAAAAATGGAGCTCAGGGGCACTGCAATTCACAAACCTGCAGACGTATAAATGATCACTCTCGTCCACAAATATATTGAGGGAAGGCAACGAAGAGGATTTGAAAGCAAGGCAGAATTGCAGGAAACAGATTTCAGGAGGGAGATTCGAATCGCCTTTAAAGCACAGGAAAAGCGGCAAAACCTCGACAATGATGCCCTTGGCCAAAAAGGGCGTATGCGTTTTTTCCTGAATATATTCAGGAAAAAACGCATACGCCCTTTTTGGCCAACCAAGCAACCTGGAAAGGCAAATCAGCGCTACAAAGAAGTCTCGCTTCCCATCGGTCAAAAGGGCCATGCTGAATAAAGTGTCAAAACCAGAAATGCAGGACAGGCCATGGAGAAACGGGAGCCTTGCTACGCTGATGGACAGGATGTAAATTGACAACAGCCACTCTGGAGAAGTGTACGGTGTGTCCTGAAACATCTAAAAAACTCAGCTTAGAGAGCATAGGGCACTTCCACTTATGGGCGTATAAATTGGGAAAACTAAAAATCAGCAAGACACAGGCACCCCAAAGTTTAGGGCTGCTCTGTTGACAAGAACCTCCACTTCGTTACACCTTAAATATCCCAGGAAAAAGAAAAAAGGATAAAGAAGTTGTGGTCCTTATGTACAATGGAATATCACTCAGCCATGAAATCAACGTCATAAGGCTAGCAGCAGCATGATGAGTGGATTTAGGTACGACGATTCTAAGTGAAATAAGTCACACAGAAAAAGACACTTATCATAAGATATCACTTATAGAGAGAGTGTAAACACCGCTACCCTTGAACTGAAATACAAAACAGAACAGAGTCACACGTTTAGAAAACACACTATGGCTGCTTAACGGGAAAGGTGAGGTGGGGTGATGCATAAAACAAGGGTTTCAAATTAGCTCAGATACCGTTCCATAAACCCAATATGTAATAGACAAGACTTACTCCTAGCTCAGTGAATTGGACTCAACACCCCCTATTCACCGCCCAAGAATATATCTGACTAGTAAGAATCTTAAAACCTATGTATTGATATCTCTCTGTAAGTGAGTCAAGTGGGTGTAAAGCGGCATAAACACAGCAGTGAAAAGCAGCTAAACCCCATTATAAAAATCAATTACTTTTAAAAACCCGTGAAACAAAGACAGTGAAAGAGAGAGAAATTCTTCCAAAATTCGTTCAGGGGCTGTGATGCCACCTGGATTGACCATATCTAGACCCACAGCTGATTGAGACATAAGGGTGGACACTCTTGGGGCTGAAAGGTTTGGTGAGGTTGGGTGAGCAAACGCAGACCCTTTAAAGTAATACTGCGTGGTACCCATCCCATGGGTCCCAAATCTCCAGGTTCAAGGGCATCTTCCTACATCGAAAACATGCATGAGAAACCCAGAAGATGGTACACCGTGTGATCGGGAAAGGTTTCTAAAACGCACCTCATTTCTCATCTCCTTGTGCGCGGGTTCGCCGTTCCAGCCGCTTTACAAGCAATCTCCCTCCTTGGAGAATCAGCACCTTTAACCTCCTGTTCCGTACAGGTTGCAATTTGTCCTGAGGATGAACGGGAAGAGGGGGAACCAAAGAGAGACTAGCTCTAGCTGTTGGGACAGGCACAGGTCACTCTATTTTCCCATCAGGAAGAAGAATTAACCACAGGCTCAGCCTGCCGCCCGGGACCAGAGTAGGTCCTGAAGCAATCCTGCGCTTTTGCGGCCAGCTCCCAAGAAAGCGAGTTGAAAAATGGAGCTCAGGGGCACTGCAATTCACAAACCTGCAGACTTATAAATGATCACTCTCGTCCACAAATATATTGAGGGAAGGCAACGAAGAGGATTTGAAAGCAAGGCAGAATTGCAGGAAACAGATTTCAGGAGGGAGATTCGAATCGCCTTTAAAGCACAGGAAAAGCGGCAAAACCTCGACAATGATGCCCTTGGCCAAAAAGGGCGTATGCGTTTTTTCCTGAATATATTCAGGAAAAAACGCATACGCCCTTTTTGGCCAACCAAGCAACCTGGAAAGGCAAATCAGCGCTACAAAGAAGTCTCGCTTCCCATCGGTCAAAAGGGCCATGCTGAATAAAGTGTCAAAACCAGAAATGCAGGACAGGCCATGGAGAAACGGGAGCCTTGCTACGCTGATGGGCGAGATGTAAATTGACAACAGCCACTCTGGAGAAGTGTACGGTGTGTCCTGAAACATCTAAAAAACTCAGCTTAGAGAGCATAGGGCACTTCCACTTATGGGCGTATAAATTGGGAAAACTAAAAATCAGCAAGACACAGGCACCCCAAAGTTTAGGGCTGCTCTGTTGACAAGAACCTCCACTTCGTTACACCTTAAATATCCCAGGAAAGAGAAAAATGGATAAAGAAGTTGTGGTCCTTATGTACAATGGAATATCACTCAGCCATGAAATCAACGTCATAAGGCTAGCAGCAGCATGATGAGTGGATTTAGGTACGACGATTCTAAGTGAAATAAGTCACACAGAAAAAGACACTTATCATAAGATATCACTTATAGAGGGAGTGTAAACACCACTACCCTTGAACTGAATTACAAAACAGAACAGAGTCACACGTTTAGAAAACACACTATGGCTGCTTAACGGGAAAGGTGAGGTGCGGTGATGCATAAAACAAGGGTTTCAAATTAGCTCAGATACCGTTCCATAAACCCAATAGGTAATAGACAAGACTTACTCCTAGCTCAGTGAATTGGACTCAACACCCCCTATTCACCGCCCAAGAATATATCTGACTAGTAAGAATCTTAAAACCTATGTATTGATATCTCTCTGTAAGTGAGTCAAGTGGGTGTAAAGCGGCATAAACACAGCAGTGAAAAGCAGCTAAACCCCATTATAAAAATCAATTACTTTTAAAAACCCGTGAAACAAAGACAGTGAAAGAGAGAGAAATTCTTCCAAAATTCGTTCAGGGGCTGTGATGCCACCTGGATTGACCATATCTGGACCCACAGCTGATTGAGACATAAGGGTGGACACTCTTGGGGCTGAGAGGTTTGTTGAGGTTGGGTCAGCAAACGCAGAACCTTTAAAGTAATACTGCGTGGTACCCATCCCATGGGTCCCAAATCTCCAGGTTCAAGGGCATCTTCCTACATCGAAAACATGCATGAGAAACCCAGAAGATGGTACACCGTGTGATCGGGAAAGGTTTCTAAAACGCACCTCATTTCTCATCTCCCTTGTGCGCGGGTTCGCCATTCCAGCCGCTTTACAAGCAATCTCCCTCCTTGGAGAATCAGCACCTTTAACCTCCTGTTCCGTACAGGTTGCAATTTGTCCTGAGGATGAACGGGAAGAGGGGGAACCAATGAGAGACTAGCTCTAGGTGTTGGGACAGGAACAGGTCACTGTATTTTCCCATCAGGAAGAAGAATTAACCACAGGCTCAGCCTGCCGCCCGGGACCAGAGTAGATCCCGAAGCAATCCTGCGCTTTTGCGGCCAGCTCCCAAGAAAGCGAGTTGAAAAATGGAGCTCAGGGGCACTGCAATTCACAAACCTGCAGACGTATAAATGATCACTCTCGTCCACAAATATATTGAGGGAAGGCAACGAAGAGGATTTGAAAGCAAGGCAGAATTGCAGGAAACAGATTTCAGGAGGGAGATTCGAATCGCCTTTAAAGCACAGGAAAAGCGGCAAAACCTCGACAATGATGCCCTTGGCCAAAAAGGGCGTATGCGTTTTTTCCTGAATATATTCAGGAAAAAACGCATACGCCCTTTTTGGCCAACCAAGCAACCTGGAAAGGCAAATCAGCGCTACAAAGAAGTCTCGCTTCCCATCGGTCAAAAGGGCCATGCTGAATAAAGTGTCAAAACCAGAAATGCAGGACAGGCCATGGAGAAACGGGAGCCTTGCTACGCTGATGGGCGAGATGTAAATTGACAACAGCCACTCTGGAGAAGTGTATGGTGTGTCCTGAAACATCTAAAAAACTCAGCTTAGAGAGCATAGGGCACTTCCACTTATGGGCGTATAAATTGGGAAAACTAAAAATCAGCAAGACACAGGCACCCCAAAGTTTAGGGCTGCTCTGTTGACAAGAACCTCCACTTCGTTACACCTTAAATATCCCAGGAAAGAGAAAAATGGATAAAGAAGTTGTGGTCCTTATGTACAATGGAATATCACTCAGCCATGAAATCAACGTCATAAGGCTAGCAGCAGCATGATGAGTGGATTTAGGTACGACGATTCTAAGTGAAATAAGTCACACAGAAAAAGACACTTATCATAAGATATCACTTATAGAGGGAGTGTAAACACCGCTACCCTTGAACTGAATTACAAAACAGAACAGAGTCACACGTTTAGAAAACACACTATGGCTGCTTAACGGGAAAGGTGAGGTGCGGTGATGCATAAAACAAGGGTTTCAAATTAGCTCAGATACCGTTCCATAAACCCAATAGGTAATAGACAAGACTTACTCCTAGCTCAGTGAATTGGACTCAACACCCCCTATTCACCGCCCAAGAATATATCTGACTAGTAAGAATCTTAAAACCTATGTATTGATATCTCTCTGTAAGTGAGTCAAGTGGGTGTAAAGCGGCATAAACACAGCAGTGAAAAGCAGCTAAACCCCATTATAAAAATCAATTACTTTTAAAAACCCGTGAAACAAAGACAGTGAAAGAGAGAGAAATTCTTCCAAAATTCGTTCAGGGGCTGTGATGCCACCTGGATTGACCATATCTAGACCCACAGCTGATTGAGACATAAGGGTGGACACTCTTGGGGCTGAGAGGTTTGTTGAGGTTGGGTCAGCAAACGCAGACCCTTTAAAGTAATACTGCGTGGTACCCATCCCATGGGTCCCAAATCTCCAGGTTCAAGGGCATCTTCCTACATCGAAAACATGCATGAGAAACCCAGAAGATGGTAAACCGTGTGATCGGGAAAGGTTTCTAAAACGCACCTCATTTCTCATCTCCCTTGTGCGCGGGTTCGCCATTCCAGCCGCTTTACAAGCAATCTCCCTCCTTGGAGAATCAGCACCTTTAACCTCCTGTTCCGTACAGGTTGCAATTTGTCCTGAGGATGAACGGGAAGAGGGGGAACCAATGAGAGACTAGCTCTAGGTGTTGGGACAGGAACAGGTCACTGTATTTTCCCATCAGGAAGAAGAATTAACCACAGGCTCAGCCTGCCGCCCGGGACCAGAGTAGATCCCGAAGCAATCCTGCGCTTTTGCGGCCAGCTCCCAAGAAAGCGAGTTGAAAAATGGAGCTCAGGGGCACTGCAATTCACAAACCTGCAGACGTATAAATGATCACTCTCGTCCACAAATATATTGAGGGAAGGCAACGAAGAGGATTTGAAAGCAAGGCAGAATTGCAGGAAACAGATTTCAGGAGGGAGATTCGAATCGCCTTTAAAGCACAGGAAAAGCGGCAAAACCTCGACAATGATGCCCTTGGCCAAAAAGGGCGTATGCGTTTTTTCCTGAATATATTCAGGAAAAAACGCATACGCCCTTTTTGGCCAACCAAGCAACCTGGAAAGGCAAATCAGCGCTACAAAGAAGTCTCGCTTCCCATCGGTCAAAAGGGCCATGCTGAATAAAGTGTCAAAACCAGAAATGCAGGACAGGCCATGGAGAAACGGGAGCCTTGCTACGCTGATGGACAGGATGTAAATTGACAACAGCCACTCTGGAGAAGTGTACCGTGTGTCCTGAAACATCTAAAAAACACAACTTAGAGAGCATAGGGCACTTCCACTTATGGGCGTATAAATTGGGAAAACTAAAAATCAGCAAGACACAGGCACCCCAAAGTTTAGGTCTGCTCTGTTGACAAGAACCTCCACTTCGTTACACCTTAAATATCCCAGGAAAGAGAAAAATGGATAAAGAAGTTGTGGTCCTTATGTACAATGGAATATCACTCAGCCATGAAATCAACGTCATAAGGCTAGCAGCAGCATGATGAGTGGATTTAGGTACGACGATTCTAAGTGAAATAAGTCACACAGAAAAAGACACTTATCATAAGATATCACTTATAGAGGGAGTGTAAACACCGCTACCCTTGAACTGAATTACAAAACAGAACAGAGTCACACGTTTAGAAAACACACTATGGCTGCTTAACGGGAAAGGTGAGGTGGGGTGATGCATAAAACAAGGGTTTCAAATTAGCTCAGATACCGTTCCATAAACCCAATATGTAATAGACAAGACTTACTCCTAGCTCAGTGAATTGGAATCAACACCCCCTATTCACCGCCCAAGAATATATCTGACTAGTAAGAATCTTAAAACCTATGTATTGATATCTCTCTGTAAGTGAGTCAAGTGGGTGTAAAGCGGCATAAACACAGCAGTGAAAAGCAGCTAAACCCCATTATAAAAATCAATTACTTTTAAAAACCCGTGAAACAAAGACAGTGAAAGAGAGAGAAATTCTTCCAAAATTCGTTCAGGGGCTGTGATGCCACCTGGATTGACCATATCTAGACCCACAGCTGATTGAGACATAAGGGTGGACACTCTTGGGGCTGAGAGGTTTGTTGAGGTTGGGTGAGCAAACGCAGACCCTTTAAAGTAATACTGCGTGGTACCCATCCCATGGGTCCCAAGTCTCCAGGTTCAAGGGCATCTTCCTACATCGAAAACATGCATGAGAAACCCAGAAGATGGTACACCGTGTGATCGGGAAACGTTTCTAAAACGCACCTCATTTCTCATCTCCTTGTGCGCGGGTTCACCGTTCCAGCCGCTTTACAAGCAATCTCCCTCCTTGGAGAATCAGCACCTTTAACCTCCTGTTCCGTACAGGTTGCAATTTGTCCTGAGGATGAACGGGAAGAGGGGGAACCAATGAGAGACTAGCTCTAGGTGTTGGGACAGGCACAGGTCACTGTATTTTCCCATCAGGAAGAAGAATTAACCACAGGCTCAGCCTGCCGCCCGGGACCAGAGTAGGTCCTGAAGCAATCCTGCGCTTTTGCGGGCAGCTCCCAAGAAAGCGAGTTGAAAAATGGAGCTCAGGGGCACTGCAATTCACAAACCTGCAGACGTATAAATGATCACTCTCGTCCACAAATATATTGAGGGAAGGCAACGAAGAGGATTTGAAAGCAAGGCAGAATTGCAGGAAACAGATTTCAGGAGGGAGATTCGAATCGCCTTTAAAGCACAGGAAAAGCGGCAAAACCTCGACAATGATGCCCTTGGCCAAAAAGGGCGTATGCGTTTTTTCCTGAATATATTCAGGAAAAAACGCATACGCCCTTTTTGGCCAACCAAGCAACCTGGAAAGGCAAATCAGCGCTACAAAGAAGTCTCGCTTCCCATCGGTCAAAAGGGCCATGCTGAATAAAGTGTCAAAACCAGAAATGCAGGACAGGCCATGGAGAAACGGGAGCCTTGCTACGCTGATGGACAGGATGTAAATTGACAACAGCCACTCTGGAGAAGTGTACGGTGTGTCCTGAAACATCTAAAAAACTCAGCTTAGAGAGCATAGGGCACTTCCACTTATGGGCGTATAAATTGGGAAAACTAAAAATCAGCAAGACACAGGCACCCCAAAGTTTAGGGCTGCTCTGTTGACAAAAACCTCCACTTCGTTACACCTTAAATATCCCAGGAAAAAGAAAAAAGGATAAAGAAGTTGTGGTCCTTATGTACAATGGAATATCACTCAGCCATGAAATCAACGTCATAAGGCTAGCAGCAGCATGATGAGTGGATTTAGGTACGACGATTCTAAGTGAAATAAGTCACACAGAAAAAGACACTTATCATAAGATATCACTTATAGAGAGAGTGTAAACACCGCTACCCTTGAACTGAAATACAAAACAGAACAGAGTCACACGTTTAGAAAACACACTATGGCTGCTTAACGGGAAAGGTGAGGTGGGGTGATGCATAAAACAAGGGTTTCAAATTAGCTCAGATACCGTTCCATAAACCCAATATGTAATAGACAAGACTTACTCCTAGCTCAGTGAATTGGACTCAACACCCCCTATTCACCGCCCAAGAATATATCTGACTAGTAAGAATCTTAAAACCTATGTATTGATATCTCTCTGTAAGTGAGTCAAGTGGGTGTAAAGCGGCATAAACACAGCAGTGAAAAGCAGCTAAACCCCATTATAAAAATCAATTACTTTTAAAAACCCGTGAAACAAAGACAGTGAAAGAGAAAGAAATTCTTCCAAAATTCGTTCAGGGGCTGTGATGCCACCTGGATTGACCATATCTAGACCCACAGCTGATTGAGACATAAGGGTGGACACTCTTGGGGCTGAGAGGTTTGTTGAGGTTGGGTCAGCAAACGCAGAACCTTTAAAGTAATACTGCGTGGTACCCATCCCATGGGTCCCAAATCTCCAGGTTCAAGGGCATCTTCCTACATCGAAAACATGCATGAGAAACCCAGAAGATGGTACACCGTGTGATCGGGAAAGGTTTCTAAAACGCACCTCATTTCTCATCTCCCTTGTGCGCGGGTTCGCCATTCCAGCCGCTTTACAAGCAATCTCCCTCCTTGGAGAATCAGCACCTTTAACCTCCTGTTCCGTACAGGTTGCAATTTGTCCTGAGGATGAACGGGAAGAGGGGGAACCAATGAGAGACTAGCTCTAGGTGTTGGGACAGGCACAGGTCACTGTATTTTCCCATCAGGAAGAAGAATTAACCACAGGCTCAGCCTGCCGCCCGGGACCAGAGTAGATCCCGAAGCAATCCTGCGCTTTTGCGGCCAGCTCCCAAGAAAGCGAGTTGAAAAATGGAGCTCAGGGGCACTGCAATTCACAAACCTGCAGACGTATAAATGATCACTCTCGTCCACAAATATATTGAGGGAAGGCAACGAAGAGGATTTGAAAGCAAGGCAGAATTGCAGGAAACAGATTTCAGGAGGGAGATTCGAATCGCCTTTAAAGCACAGGAAAAGCGGCAAAACCTCGACAATGATGCCCTTGGCCAAAAAGGGCGTATGCGTTTTTTCCTGAATATATTCAGGAAAAAACGCATACGCCCTTTTTGGCCAACCAAGCAACCTGGAAAGGCAAATCAGCGCTACAAAGAAGTCTCGCTTCCCATCGGTCAAAAGGGCCATGCTGAATAAAGTGTCAAAACCAGAAATGCAGGACAGGCCATGGAGAAACGGGAGCCTTGCTACGCTGATGGGCGAGATGTAAATTGACAACAGCCACTCTGGAGAAGTGTATGGTGTGTCCTGAAACATCTAAAAAACTCAGCTTAGAGAGCATAGGGCACTTCCACTTATGGGCGTATAAATTGGGAAAACTAAAAATCAGCAAGACACAGGCACCCCAAAGTTTAGGGCTGCTCTGTTGACAAGAACCTCCACTTCGTTACACCTTAAATATCCCAGGAAAGAGAAAAATGGATAAAGAAGTTGTGGTCCTTATGTACAATGGAATATCACTCAGCCATGAAATCAACGTCATAAGGCTAGCAGCAGCATGATGAGTGGATTTAGGTACGACGATTCTAAGTGAAATAAGTCACACAGAAAAAGACACTTATCATAAGATATCACTTATAGAGGGAGTGTAAACACCGCTACCCTTGAACTGAATTACAAAACAGAACAGAGTCACACGTTTAGAAAACACACTATGGCTGCTTAACGGGAAAGGTGAGGTGCGGTGATGCATAAAACAAGGGTTTCAAATTAGCTCAGATACCGTTCCATAAACCCAATAGGTAATAGACAAGACTTACTCCTAGCTCAGTGAATTGGACTCAACACCCCCTATTCACCGCCCAAGAATATATCTGACTAGTAAGAATCTTAAAACCTATGTATTGATATCTCTCTGTAAGTGAGTCAAGTGGGTGTAAAGCGGCATAAACACAGCAGTGAAAAGCAGCTAAACCCCATTATAAAAATCAATTACTTTTAAAAACCCGTGAAACAAAGACAGTGAAAGAGAGAGAAATTCTTCCAAAATTCGTTCAGGGGCTGTGATGCCACCTGGATTGACCATATCTAGACCCACAGCTGATTGAGACATAAGGGTGGACACTCTTGGGGCTGAAAGGTTTGGTGAGGTTGGGTGAGCAAACGCAGACCCTTTAAAGTAATACTGCGTGGTACCCATCCCATGGGTCCCAAATCTCCAGGTTCAAGGGCATCTTCCTACATCAAAAACATGCATGAGAAACCCAGAAGATGGTACACCGTGTGATCGGGAAAGGTTTCTAAAACGCACCTCATTTCTCATCTCCTTGTGCGCGGGTTCGCCGTTCCAGCCGCTTTACAAGCAATCTCCCTCCTTGGAGAATCAGCACCTTTAACCTCCTGTTCCGTACAGGTTGCAATTTGTCCTGAGGATGAACGGGAAGAGGGGGAACCAAAGAGAGACTAGCTCTAGGTGTTGGGACAGGCACAGGTCACTCTATTTTCCCATCAGGAAGAAGAATTAACCACAGGCTCAGCCTGCCGCCCGGGACCAGAGTAGGTCCTGAAGCAATCCTGCGCTTTTGCGGCCAGCTCCCAAGAAAGCGAGTTGAAAAATGGAGCTCAGGGGCACTGCAATTCACAAACCTGCAGACTTATAAATGATCACTCTCGTCCACAAATATATTGAGGGAAGGCAACGAAGAGGATTTGAAAGCAAGGCAGAATTGCAGGAAACAGATTTCAGGAGGGAGATTCGAATCGCCTTTAAAGCACAGGAAAAGCGGCAAAACCTCGACAATGATGCCCTTGGCCAAAAAGGGCGTATGCGTTTTTTCCTGAATATATTCAGGAAAAAACGCATACGCCCTTTTTGGCCAACCAAGCAACCTGGAAAGGCAAATCAGCGCTACAAAGAAGTCTCGCTTCCCATCGGTCAAAAGGGCCATGCTGAATAAAGTGTCAAAACCAGAAATGCAGGACAGGCCATGGAGAAACGGGAGCCTTGCTACGCTGATGGGCGAGATGTAAATTGACAACAGCCACTCTGGAGAAGTGTACGGTGTGTCCTGAAACATCTAAAAAACTCAGCTTAGAGAGCATAGGGCACTTCCACTTATGGGCGTATAAATTGGGAAAACTAAAAATCAGCAAGACACAGGCACCCCAAAGTTTAGGGCTGCTCTGTTGACAAGAACCTCCACTTCGTTACACCTTAAATATCCCAGGAAAGAGAAAAATGGATAAAGAAGTTGTGGTCCTTATGTACAATGGAATATCACTCAGCCATGAAATCAACGTCATAAGGCTAGCAGCAGCATGATGAGTGGATTTAGGTACGACGATTCTAAGTGAAATAAGTCACACAGAAAAAGACACTTATCATAAGATATCACTTATAGAGGGAGTGTAAACACCGCTACCCTTGAACTGAATTACAAAACAGAACAGAGTCACACGTTTAGAAAACACACTATGGCTGCTTAACGGGAAAGGTGAGGTGCGGTGATGCATAAAACAAGGGTTTCAAATTAGCTCAGATACCGTTCCATAAACCCAATAGGTAATAGACAAGACTTACTCCTAGCTCAGTGAATTGGACTCAACACCCCCTATTCACCGCCCAAGAATATATCTGACTAGTAAGAATCTTAAAACCTATGTATTGATATCTCTCTGTAAGTGAGTCAAGTGGGTGTAAAGCGGCATAAACACAGCAGTGAAAAGCAGCTAAACCCCATTATAAAAATCAATTACTTTTAAAAACCCGTGAAACAAAGACAGTGAAAGAGAGAGAAATTCTTCCAAAATTCGTTCAGGGGCTGTGATGCCACCTGGATTGACCATATCTAGACCCACAGCTGATTGAGACATAAGGGTGGACACTCTTGGGGCTGAGAGGTTTGTTGAGGTTGGGTCAGCAAACGCAGAACCTTTAAAGTAATACTGCGTGGTACCCATCCCATGGGTCCCAAATCTCCAGGTTCAAGGGCATCTTCCTACATCGAAAACATGCATGAGAAACCCAGAAGATGGTACACCGTGTGATCGGGAAAGGTTTCTAAAACGCACCTCATTTCTCATCTCCCTTGTGCGCGGGTTCGCCATTCCAGCCGCTTTACAAGCAATCTCCCTCCTTGGAGAATCAGCACCTTTAACCTCCTGTTCCGTACAGGTTGCAATTTGTCCTGAGGATGAACGGGAAGAGGGGGAACCAATGAGAGACTAGCTCTAGGTGTTGGGACAGGAACAGGTCACTGTATTTTCCCATCAGGAAGAAGAATTAACCACAGGCTCAGCCTGCCGCCCGGGACCAGAGTAGATCCCGAAGCAATCCTGCGCTTTTGCGGCCAGCTCCCAAGAAAGCGAGTTGAAAAATGGAGCTCAGGGGCACTGCAATTCACAAACCTGCAGACGTATAAATGATCACTCTCGTCCACAAATATATTGAGGGAAGGCAACGAAGAGGATTTGAAAGCAAGGCAGAATTGCAGGAAACAGATTTCAGGAGGGAGATTCGAATCGCCTTTAAAGCACAGGAAAAGCGGCAAAACCTCGACAATGATGCCCTTGGCCAAAAAGGGCGTATGCGTTTTTTCCTGAATATATTCAGGAAAAAACGCATACGCCCTTTTTGGCCAACCAAGCAACCTGGAAAGGCAAATCAGCGCTACAAAGAAGTCTCGCTTCCCATCGGTCAAAAGGGCCATGCTGAATAAAGTGTCAAAACCAGAAATGCAGGACAGGCCATGGAGAAACGGGAGCCTTGCTACGCTGATGGACAGGATGTAAATTGACAACAGCCACTCTGGAGAAGTGTACCGTGTGTCCTGAAACATCTAAAAAACTCAACTTAGAGAGCATAGGGCACTTCCACTTATGGGCGTATAAATTGGGAAAACTAAAAATCAGCAAGACACAGGCACCCCAAAGTTTAGGTCTGCTCTGTTGACAAGAACCTCCACTTCGTTACACCTTAAATATCCCAGGAAAGAGAAAAATGGATAAAGAAGTTGTGGTCCTTATGTACAATGGAATATCACTCAGCCATGAAATCAACGTCATAAGGCTAGCAGCAGCATGATGAGTGGATTTAGGTACGACGATTCTAAGTGAAATAAGTCACACAGAAAAAGACACTTATCATAAGATATCACTTATAGAGGGAGTGTAAACACCGCTACCCTTGAACTGAATTACAAAACAGAACAGAGTCACACGTTTAGAAAACACACTATGGCTGCTTAACGGGAAAGGTGAGGTGGGGTGATGCATAAAACAAGGGTTTCAAATTAGCTCAGATACCGTTCCATAAACCCAATATGTAATAGACAAGACTTACTCCTAGCTCAGTGAATTGGAATCAACACCCCCTATTCACCGCCCAAGAATATATCTGACTAGTAAGAATCTTAAAACCTATGTATTGATATCTCTCTGTAAGTGAGTCAAGTGGGTGTAAAGCGGCATAAACACAGCAGTGAAAAGCAGCTAAACCCCATTATAAAAATCAATTACTTTTAAAAACCCGTGAAACAAAGACAGTGAAAGAGAGAGAAATTCTTCCAAAATTCGTTCAGGGGCTGTGATGCCACCTGGATTGACCATATCTAGACCCACAGCTGATTGAGACATAAGGGTGGACACTCTTGGGGCTGAGAGGTTTGTTGAGGTTGGGTGAGCAAACGCAGACCCTTTAAAGTAATACTGCGTGGTACCCATCCCATGGGTCCCAAGTCTCCAGGTTCAAGGGCATCTTCCTACATCGAAAACATGCATGAGAAACCCAGAAGATGGTACACCGTGTGATCGGGAAACGTTTCTAAAACGCACCTCATTTCTCATCTCCTTGTGCGCGGGTTCACCGTTCCAGCCGCTTTACAAGCAATCTCCCTCCTTGGAGAATCAGCACCTTTAACCTCCTGTTCCGTACAGGTTGCAATTTGTCCTGAGGATGAACGGGAAGAGGGGGAACCAATGAGAGACTAGCTCTAGGTGTTGGGACAGGCACAGGTCACTGTATTTTCCCATCAGGAAGAAGAATTAACCACAGGCTCAGCCTGCCGCCCGGGACCAGAGTAGGTCCTGAAGCAATCCTGCGCTTTTGCGGGCAGCTCCCAAGAAAGCGAGTTGAAAAATGGAGCTCAGGGGCACTGCAATTCACAAACCTGCAGACGTATAAATGATCACTCTCGTCCACAAATATATTGAGGGAAGGCAACGAAGAGGATTTGAAAGCAAGGCAGAATTGCAGGAAACAGATTTCAGGAGGGAGATTCGAATCGCCTTTAAAGCACAGGAAAAGCGGCAAAACCTCGACAATGATGCCCTTGGCCAAAAAGGGCGTATGCGTTTTTTCCTGAATATATTCAGGAAAAAACGCATACGCCCTTTTTGGCCAACCAAGCAACCTGGAAAGGCAAATCAGCGCTACAAAGAAGTCTCGCTTCCCATCGGTCAAAAGGGCCATGCTGAATAAAGTGTCAAAACCAGAAATGCAGGACAGGCCATGGAGAAACGGGAGCCTTGCTACGCTGATGGACAGGATGTAAATTGACAACAGCCACTCTGGAGAAGTGTACGGTGTGTCCTGAAACATCTAAAAAACTCAGCTTAGAGAGCATAGGGCACTTCCACTTATGGGCGTATAAATTGGGAAAACTAAAAATCAGCAAGACACAGGCACCCCAAAGTTTAGGGCTGCTCTGTTGACAAGAACCTCCACTTCGTTACACCTTAAATATCCCAGGAAAAAGAAAAAAGGATAAAGAAGTTGTGGTCCTTATGTACAATGGAATATCACTCAGCCATGAAATCAACGTCATAAGGCTAGCAGCAGCATGATGAGTGGATTTAGGTACGACGATTCTAAGTGAAATAAGTCACACAGAAAAAGACACTTATCATAAGATATCACTTATAGAGAGAGTGTAAACACCGCTACCCTTGAACTGAAATACAAAACAGAACAGAGTCACACGTTTAGAAAACACACTATGGCTGCTTAACGGGAAAGGTGAGGTGGGGTGATGCATAAAACAAGGGTTTCAAATTAGCTCAGATACCGTTCCATAAACCCAATATGTAATAGACAAGACTTACTCCTAGCTCAGTGAATTGGACTCAACACCCCCTATTCACCGCCCAAGAATATATCTGACTAGTAAGAATCTTAAAACCTATGTATTGATATCTCTCTGTAAGTGAGTCAAGTGGGTGTAAAGCGGCATAAACACAGCAGTGAAAAGCAGCTAAACCCCATTATAAAAATCAATTACTTTTAAAAACCCGTGAAACAAAGACAGTGAAAGAGAGAGAAATTCTTCCAAAATTCGTTCAGGGGCTGTGATGCCACCTGGATTGACCATATCTAGACCCACAGCTGATTGAGACATAAGGGTGGACACTCTTGGGGCTGAAAGGTTTGGTGAGGTTGGGTGAGCAAACGCAGACCCTTTAAAGTAATACTGCGTGGTACCCATCCCATGGGTCCCAAATCTCCAGGTTCAAGGGCATCTTCCTACATCGAAAACATGCATGAGAAACCCAGAAGATGGTACACCGTGTGATCGGGAAAGGTTTCTAAAACGCACCTCATTTCTCATCTCCTTGTGCGCGGGTTCGCCGTTCCAGCCGCTTTACAAGCAATCTCCCTCCTTGGAGAATCAGCACCTTTAACCTCCTGTTCCGTACAGGTTGCAATTTGTCCTGAGGATGAACGGGAAGAGGGGGAACCAAAGAGAGACTAGCTCTAGCTGTTGGGACAGGCACAGGTCACTCTATTTTCCCATCAGGAAGAAGAATTAACCACAGGCTCAGCCTGCCGCCCGGGACCAGAGTAGGTCCTGAAGCAATCCTGCGCTTTTGCGGCCAGCTCCCAAGAAAGCGAGTTGAAAAATGGAGCTCAGGGGCACTGCAATTCACAAACCTGCAGACTTATAAATGATCACTCTCGTCCACAAATATATTGAGGGAAGGCAACGAAGAGGATTTGAAAGCAAGGCAGAATTGCAGGAAACAGATTTCAGGAGGGAGATTCGAATCGCCTTTAAAGCACAGGAAAAGCGGCAAAACCTCGACAATGATGCCCTTGGCCAAAAAGGGCGTATGCGTTTTTTCCTGAATATATTCAGGAAAAAACGCATACGCCCTTTTTGGCCAACCAAGCAACCTGGAAAGGCAAATCAGCGCTACAAAGAAGTCTCGCTTCCCATCGGTCAAAAGGGCCATGCTGAATAAAGTGTCAAAACCAGAAATGCAGGACAGGCCATGGAGAAACGGGAGCCTTGCTACGCTGATGGGCGAGATGTAAATTGACAACAGCCACTCTGGAGAAGTGTACGGTGTGTCCTGAAACATCTAAAAAACTCAGCTTAGAGAGCATAGGGCACTTCCACTTATGGGCGTATAAATTGGGAAAACTAAAAATCAGCAAGACACAGGCACCCCAAAGTTTAGGGCTGCTCTGTTGACAAGAACCTCCACTTCGTTACACCTTAAATATCCCAGGAAAGAGAAAAATGGATAAAGAAGTTGTGGTCCTTATGTACAATGGAATATCACTCAGCCATGAAATCAACGTCATAAGGCTAGCAGCAGCATGATGAGTGGATTTAGGTACGACGATTCTAAGTGAAATAAGTCACACAGAAAAAGACACTTATCATAAGATATCACTTATAGAGGGAGTGTAAACACCACTACCCTTGAACTGAATTACAAAACAGAACAGAGTCACACGTTTAGAAAACACACTATGGCTGCTTAACGGGAAAGGTGAGGTGCGGTGATGCATAAAACAAGGGTTTCAAATTAGCTCAGATACCGTTCCATAAACCCAATAGGTAATAGACAAGACTTACTCCTAGCTCAGTGAATTGGACTCAACACCCCCTATTCACCGCCCAAGAATATATCTGACTAGTAAGAATCTTAAAACCTATGTATTGATATCTCTCTGTAAGTGAGTCAAGTGGGTGTAAAGCGGCATAAACACAGCAGTGAAAAGCAGCTAAACCCCATTATAAAAATCAATTACTTTTAAAAACCCGTGAAACAAAGACAGTGAAAGAGAGAGAAATTCTTCCAAAATTCGTTCAGGGGCTGTGATGCCACCTGGATTGACCATATCTAGACCCACAGCTGATTGAGACATAAGGGTGGACACTCTTGGGGCTGAGAGGTTTGTTGAGGTTGGGTCAGCAAACGCAGAACCTTTAAAGTAATACTGCGTGGTACCCATCCCATGGGTCCCAAATCTCCAGGTTCAAGGGCATCTTCCTACATCGAAAACATGCATGAGAAACCCAGAAGATGGTACACCGTGTGATCGGGAAAGGTTTCTAAAACGCACCTCATTTCTCATCTCCCTTGTGCGCGGGTTCGCCATTCCAGCCGCTTTACAAGCAATCTCCCTCCTTGGAGAATCAGCACCTTTAACCTCCTGTTCCGTACAGGTTGCAATTTGTCCTGAGGATGAACGGGAAGAGGGGGAACCAATGAGAGACTAGCTCTAGGTGTTGGGACAGGAACAGGTCACTGTATTTTCCCATCAGGAAGAAGAATTAACCACAGGCTCAGCCTGCCGCCCGGGACCAGAGTAGATCCCGAAGCAATCCTGCGCTTTTGCGGCCAGCTCCCAAGAAAGCGAGTTGAAAAATGGAGCTCAGGGGCACTGCAATTCACAAACCTGCAGACGTATAAATGATCACTCTCGTCCACAAATATATTGAGGGAAGGCAACGAAGAGGATTTGAAAGCAAGGCAGAATTGCAGGAAACAGATTTCAGGAGGGAGATTCGAATCGCCTTTAAAGCACAGGAAAAGCGGCAAAACCTCGACAATGATGCCCTTGGCCAAAAAGGGCGTATGCGTTTTTTCCTGAATATATTCAGGAAAAAACGCATACGCCCTTTTTGGCCAACCAAGCAACCTGGAAAGGCAAATCAGCGCTACAAAGAAGTCTCGCTTCCCATCGGTCAAAAGGGCCATGCTGAATAAAGTGTCAAAACCAGAAATGCAGGACAGGCCATGGAGAAACGGGAGCCTTGCTACGCTGATGGGCGAGATGTAAATTGACAACAGCCACTCTGGAGAAGTGTATGGTGTGTCCTGAAACATCTAAAAAACTCAGCTTAGAGAGCATAGGGCACTTCCACTTATGGGCGTATAAATTGGGAAAACTAAAAATCAGCAAGACACAGGCACCCCAAAGTTTAGGGCTGCTCTGTTGACAAGAACCTCCACTTCGTTACACCTTAAATATCCCAGGAAAGAGAAAAATGGATAAAGAAGTTGTGGTCCTTATGTACAATGGAATATCACTCAGCCATGAAATCAACGTCATAAGGCTAGCAGCAGCATGATGAGTGGATTTAGGTACGACGATTCTAAGTGAAATAAGTCACACAGAAAAAGACACTTATCATAAGATATCACTTATAGAGGGAGTGTAAACACCGCTACCCTTGAACTGAATTACAAAACAGAACAGAGTCACACGTTTAGAAAACACACTATGGCTGCTTAACGGGAAAGGTGAGGTGCGGTGATGCATAAAACAAGGGTTTCAAATTAGCTCAGATACCGTTCCATAAACCCAATAGGTAATAGACAAGACTTACTCCTAGCTCAGTGAATTGGACTCAACACCCCCTATTCACCGCCCAAGAATATATCTGACTAGTAAGAATCTTAAAACCTATGTATTGATATCTCTCTGTAAGTGAGTCAAGTGGGTGTAAAGCGGCATAAACACAGCAGTGAAAAGCAGCTAAACCCCATTATAAAAATCAATTACTTTTAAAAACCCGTGAAACAAAGACAGTGAAAGAGAGAGAAATTCTTCCAAAATTCGTTCAGGGGCTGTGATGCCACCTGGATTGACCATATCTAGACCCACAGCTGATTGAGACATAAGGGTGGACACTCTTGGGGCTGAGAGGTTTGTTGAGGTTGGGTCAGCAAACGCAGACCCTTTAAAGTAATACTGCGTGGTACCCATCCCATGGGTCCCAAATCTCCAGGTTCAAGGGCATCTTCCTACATCGAAAACATGCATGAGAAACCCAGAAGATGGTACACCGTGTGATCGGGAAAGGTTTCTAAAACGCACCTCATTTCTCATCTCCCTTGTGCGCGGGTTCGCCATTCCAGCCGCTTTACAAGCAATCTCCCTCCTTGGAGAATCAGCACCTTTAACCTCCTGTTCCGTACAGGTTGCAATTTGTCCTGAGGATGAACGGGAAGAGGGGAAACCAATGAGAGACTAGCTCTAGGTGTTGGGACAGGAACAGGTCACTGTATTTTCCCATCAGGAAGAAGAATTAACCACAGGCTCAGCCTGCCGCCCGGGACCAGAGTAGGTCCCGAAGCAATCCTGCGCTTTTGCGGCCAGCTCCCAAGAAAGCGAGTTGAAAAATGGAGCTCAGGGGCACTGCAATTCACAAACCTGCAGACGTATAAATGATCACTCTCGTCCACAAATATATTGAGGGAAGGCAACGAAGAGGATTTGAAAGCAAGGCAGAATTGCAGGAAACAGATTTCAGGAGGGAGATTCGAATCGCCTTTAAAGCACAGGAAAAGCGGCAAAACCTCGACAATGATGCCCTTGGCCAAAAAGGGCGTATGCGTTTTTTCCTGAATATATTCAGGAAAAAACGCATACGCCCTTTTTGGCCAACCAAGCAACCTGGAAAGGCAAATCAGCGCTACAAAGAAGTCTCGCTTCCCATCGGTCAAAAGGGCCATGCTGAATAAAGTGTCAAAACCAGAAATGCAGGACAGGCCATGGAGAAACGGGAGCCTTGCTACGCTGATGGGCGAGATGTAAATTGACAACAGCCACTCTGGAGAAGTGTACGGTGTGTCCTGAAACATCTAAAAAACTCAGCTTAGAGAGCATAGGGCACTTCCACTTATGGGCGTATAAATTGGGAAAACTAAAAATCAGCAAGACACAGGCACCCCAAAGTTTAGGGCTGCTCTGTTGACAAGAACCTCCACTTCGTTACACCTTAAATATCCCAGGAAAGAGAAAAATGGATAAAGAAGTTGTGGTCCTTATGTACAATGGAATATCACTCAGCCATGAAATCAACATCATAAGGCTAGCAGCAGCATGATGAGTGGATTTAGGTACGACGATTCTAAGTGAAATAAGTCACACAGAAAAAGACACTTATCATAAGATATCACTTATAGAGGGAGTGTAAACACCGCTACCCTTGAACTGAATTACAAAACAGAACAGAGTCACACGTTTAGAAAACACACTATGGCTGCTTAACGGGAAAGGTGAGGTGGGGTGATGCATAAAACAAGGGTTTCAAATTAGCTCAGATACCGTTCCATAAACCCAATATGTAATAGACAAGACTTACTCCTAGCTCAGTGAATTGGACTCAACACCCCCTATTCACCGCCCAAGAATATATCTGACTAGTAAGAATCTTAAAACCTATGTATTGATATCTCTCTGTAAGTGAGTCAAGTGGGTGTAAAGCGGCATAAACACAGCAGTGAAAAGCAGCTAAACCCCATTATAAAAATCAATTACTTTTAAAAACCCGTGAAACAAAGACAGTGAAAGATAGAGAAATTCTTCCAAAATTCGTTCAGGGGCTGTGATGCCACCTGGATTGACCATATCTAGACCCACAGCTGATTGAGACATAAGGGTGGACACTCTTGGGGCTGAGAGGTTTGGTGAGGTTGGGTGAGCAAACGCAGACCCTTTAAAGTAATACTGCGTGGTACCCATCCCATGGGTCCCAAATCTCCAGGTTCAAGGGCATCTTCTTACATCGAAAACATGCATGAGAAACCCAGAAGATGGTACACCGTGTGATCGGGAAAGGTTTCTAAAACGCACCTCATTTCTCATCTCCTTGTGCGCGGGTTCGCCGTTCCAGCCGCTTTACAAGCAATCTCCCTCCTTGGAGAATCAGCACCTTTAACCTCCTGTTCCGTACAGGTTGCAATTTGTCCTGAGGATGAACGGGAAGAGGGGGAACCAATGAGAGACTAGCTCTAGGTGTTGGGACAGGCACAGGTCACTCTATTTTCCCATCAGGAAGAAGAATTAACCACAGGCTCAGCCTGCCGCCCGGGACCAGAGTAGGTCCTGAAGCAATCCTGCGCTTTTGCGGCCAGCTCCCAAGAAAGCGAGTTGAAAAATGGAGCTCAGGGGCACTGCAATTCACAAACCTGCAGACTTATAAATGATCACTCTCGTCCACAAATATATTGAGGGAAGGCAACGAAGAGGATTTGAAAGCAAGGCAGAATTGCAGGAAACAGATTTCAGGAGGGAGATTCGAATCGCCTTTAAAGCACAGGAAAAGCGGCAAAACCTCGACAATGATGCCCTTGGCCAAAAAGGGCGTATGCGTTTCTTCCTGAATATATTCAGGAAAAAACGCATACGCCCTTTTTGGCCAACCAAGCAACCTGGAAAGGCAAATCAGCGCTACAAAGAAGTCTCGCTTCCCATCGGTCAAAAGGGCCATGCTGAATAAAGTGTCAAAACCAGAAGTGCAGGACAGGCCATGGAGAAACGGGAGCCTTGCTACGCTGATGGACAGGATGTAAATTGACAACAGCCACTCTGGAGAAGTGTACCGTGTGTCCTGAAACATCTAAAAAACTCAACTTAGAGACCATAGGGCACTTCCACTTATGGGCGTATAAATTGGGAAAACTAAAAATCAGCAAGACACAGGCACCCCAAAGTTTAGGTCTGCTCTGTTGACAAGAACCTCCACTTCGTTACACCTTAAATATCCCAGGAAAGAGAAAAATGGATAAAGAAGTTGTGGTCCTTATGTACAATGGAATATCACTCAGCCATGAAATCAACGTCATAAGGCTAGCAGCAGCATGATGAGTGGATTTAGGTACGACGATTCTAAGTGAAATAAGTCACACAGAAAAAGACACTTATCATAAGATATCACTTATAGAGGGAGTGTAAACACCGCTACCCTTGAACTGAATTACAAAACAGAACAGAGTCACACGTTTAGAAAACACACTATGGCTGCTTAACGGGAAAGGTGAGGTGGGGTGATGCATAAAACAAGGGTTTCAAATTAGCTCAGATACCGTTCCATAAACCCAATATGTAATAGACAAGACTTACTCCTAGCTCAGTGAATTGGACTCAACACCCCCTATTCACCGCCCAAGAATATATCTGACTAGTAAGAATCTTAAAACCTATGTATTGATATCTCTCTGTAAGTGAGTCAAGTGGGTGTAAAGCGGCATAAACACAGCAGTGAAAAGCAGCTAAACCCCATTATAAAAATCAATTACTTTTAAAAACCCGTGAAACAAAGACAGTGAAAGAGAGAGAAATTCTTCCAAAATTCGTTCAGGGGCTGTGATGCCACCTGGATTGACCATATCTAGACCCACAGCTGATTGAGACATAAGGGTGGACACTCTTGGGGCTGAGAGGTTTGGTGAGGTTGGGTGAGCAAACGCAGACCCTTTAAAGTAATACTGCGTGGTACCCATCCCATGGGTCCCAAATCTCCAGGTTCAAGGGCATCTTCCTACATCGAAAACATGCATGAGAAACCCAGAAGATGGTACACCGTGTGATCGGGAAACGTTTCTAAAACGCACCTCATTTCTCATCTCCTTGTGCGCGGGTTCACCGTTCCAGCCGCTTTACAAGCAATCTCCCTCCTTGGAGAATCAGCACCTTTAACCTCCTGTTCCGTACAGGTTGCAATTTGTCCTGAGGATGAACGGGAAGAGGGGGAACCAATGAGAGACTAGCTCTAGGTGTTGGGACAGGCACAGGTCACTGTATTTTCCCATCAGGAAGAAGAATTAACCACAGGCTCAGCCTGCCGCCCGGGACCAGAGTAGGTCCTGAAGCAATCCTGCGCTTTTGCGGCCAGCTCCCAAGAAAGCGAGTTGAAAAATGAAGCTCAGGGGCACTGCAATTCACAAACCTGCAGACGTATAAATGATCACTCTCGTCCACAAATATATTGAGGGAAGGCAACGAAGAGGATTTGAAAGCAAGGCAGAATTGCAGGAAACAGATTTCAGGAGGGAGATTCGAATCGCCTTTAAAGCACAGGAAAAGCGGCAAAACCTCGACAATGATGCCCTTGGCCAAAAAGGGCGTATGCGTTTTTTCCTGAATATATTCAGGAAAAAACGCATACGCCCTTTTTGGCCAACCAAGCAACCTGGAAAGGCAAATCAGCGCTACAAAGAAGTCTCGCTTCCCATCGGTCAAAAGGGCCATGCTGAATAAAGTGTCAAAACCAGAAATGCAGGACAGGCCATGGAGAAACGGGAGCCTTGCTACGCTGATGGGCGAGATGTAAATTGACAACAGCCACTCTGGAGAAGTGTACGGTGTGTCCTGAAACATCTAAAAAACTCAACTTAGAGAGCATAGGGCACTTCCACTTATGGGCGTATAAATTGGGAAAACTAAAAATCAGCAAGACACAGGCACCCCAAAGTTTAGGGCTGCTCTGTTGACAAGAACCTCCACTTCGTTACAACTTAAATATCCCAGGAAAGAGAAAAATGGATAAAGAAGTTGTGGTCCTTATGTACAATGGAATATCACTCAGCCATGAAATCAACGTCATAAGGCTAGCAGCAGCATGATGAGTGGATTTAGGTACGACGATTCTAAGTGAAATAAGTCACACAGAAAAAGACACTTATCATAAGATATCACTTATAGAGGGAGTGTAAACACCGCTACCCTTGAACTGAATTACTAAACAGAACAGAGTCACACGTTTAGAAAACACACTATGGCTGCTTAACGGGAAAGGTGAGGTGCGGTGATGCATAAAACAAGGGTTTCAAATTAGCTCAGATACCGTTCCATAAACCCAATATGTAATAGACAAGACTTACTCCTAGCTCAGTGAATTGGACTCAACACCCCCTATTCACCGCCCAAGAATATATCTGACTAGTAAGAATCTTAAAACCTATGTATTGATATCTCTCTGTAAGTGAGTCAAGTGGGTGTAAAGCGGCATAAACACAGCAGTGAAAAGCAGCTAAACCCCATTATAAAAATCAATTACTTTTAAAAACCCGTGAAACAAAGACAGTGAAAGAGAGAGAAATTCTTCCAAAATTCGTTCAGGGGCTGTGATGCCACCTGGATTGACCATATCTAGACCCACAGCTGATTGAGACATAAGGGTGGACACTCTTGGGGCTGAGAGGTTTGGTGAAGTTGGGTGAGCAAACGCAGACCCTTTCAAGTAATACTGCGTGGTACCCATCCCATGGGTCCCAAATCTCCAGGTTCAAGGGCATCTTCCTACATCGAAAACATGCATGAGAAACCCAGAAGATGGTACACCGTGTGATCGGGAAAGGTTTCTAAAACGCACCTCATTTCTCATCTCCTTGTGCGCGGGTTCGCCATTCCAGCCGCTTTACTAGCAATCTCCCTCCTTGGAGAATCAGCACCTTTAACCTCCTGTTCCGTACAGGTTGCAATTTGTCCTGAGGATGAACGGGAAGAGGGGGAACCAATGAGAGACTAGCTCTAGGTGTTGGGACAGGCACAGGTCACTGTATTTTCCCATCAGGAAGAAGAATTAACCACAGGCTCAGCCTGCCGCCCGGGACCAGAGTAGGGCCTGAAGCAATCCTGCGCTTTTGCGGCCAGCTTCCAAGAAAGCGAGTTGAAAAATGGAGCTCAGGGGCACTGCAATTCACAAACCTGCAGACTTATAAATGATCACTCTCATCCACAAATATATTGAGGGAAGGAAACGAAGAGGATTTGAAAGCAAGGCAGAATTGCAGGAAACAGATTTCAGGAGGGAGATTCGAATCGCCTTTAAAGCACAGGAAAAGCGGCAAAACCTCGACAATGATGCCCTTGGCCAAAAAGGGCGTATGCGTTTTTTCCTGAATATATTCAGGAAAAAACGCATACGCCCTTTTTGGCCAACCAAGCAACCTGGAAAGGCAAATCAGCGCTACAAAGAAGTCTCGCTTCCCATCGGTCAAAAGGGCCATGCTGAATAAAGTGTCAAAACCAGAAATGCAGGACAGGCCATGGAGAAACGGGAGCCTTGCTACGCTGATGGACAGGATGTAAATTGACAACAGCCACTCTGGAGAAGTGTACCGTGTGTCCTGAAACATCTAAAAAACTCAACTTAGAGAGCATAGGGCACTTCCACTTATGGGCGTATAAATTGGGAAAACTAAAAGTCAGCAAGACACAGGCACCCCAAAGTTTAGGTCTGCTCTGTTGACAAGAACCTCCACTTCGTTACACCTTAAATATCCCAGGAAAGAGAAAAATGGATAAAGAAGTTGTGGTCCTTATGTACAATGGAATATCACTCAGCCATGAACTCAACGTCATAAGGCTAGCAGCAGCATGATGAGTGGATTTAGGTACGACGATTCTAAGTGAAATAAGTCACACAGAAAAAGACACTTATCATAAGATATCACTTATAGAGGGAGTGTAAACACCGCTACCCTTGAACTGAATTACAAAACAGAACAGAGTCACACGTTTAGAAAACACACTATGGCTGCTTAACGGGAAAGGTGAGGTGGGGTGATGCATAAAACAAGGGTTTCAAATTAGCTCAGATACCGTTCCATAAACCCAATATGTAATAGACAAGACTTACTCCTAGCTCAGTGAATTGGACTCAACACCCCCTATTCACCGCCCAAGAATATATCTGACTAGTAAGAATCTTAAAACCTATGTATTGATATCTCTCTGTAAGTGAGTCAAGTGGGTGTAAAGCGGCATAAACACAGCAGTGAAAAGCAGCTAAACCCCATTATAAAAATCAATTACTTTTAAAAACCCGTGAAACAAAGACAGTGAAAGAGAGAGAAATTCTTCCAAAATTCGTTCAGGGGCTGTGATGCCACCTGGATTGACCATATCTAGACCCACAGCTGATTGAGACATAAGGGTGGACACTCTTGGGGCTGAGAGGTTTGTTGAGGTTGGGTGAGCAAACGCAGACCCTTTAAAGTAATACTGCGTGGTACCCATCCCATGGGTCCCAAATCTCCAGGTTCAAGGGCATCTTCCTACATCGAAAACATGCATGAGAAACCCAGAAGATGGTACACCGTGTGATCGGGAAACGTTTCTAAAACGCACCTCATTTCTCATCTCCTTGTGCGCGGGTTCACCGTTCCAGCCGCTTTACAAGCAATCTCCCTCCTTGGAGAATCAGCACCTTTAACCTCCTGTTCCGTACAGGTTGCAATTTGTCCTGAGGATGAACGGGAAGAGGGGGAACCAATGAGAGACTAGCTCTAGGTGTTGGGACAGGCACAGGTCACTGTATTTTCCCATCAGGAAGAAGAATTAACCACAGGCTCAGCCTGCCGCCCGGAACCAGAGTAGGTCCTGAAGCAATCCTGCGCTTTTGCGGCCAGCTCCCAAGAAAGCGAGTTGAAAAATGGAGCTCAGGGGCACTGCAATTCACAAACCTGCAGACGTATAAATGATCACTCTCGTCCACAAATATATTGAGGGAAGGCAACGAAGAGGATTTGAAAGCAAGGCAGAATTGCAGGAAACAGATTTCAGGAGGGAGATTCGAATCGCCTTTAAAGCACAGGAAAAGCGGCAAAACCTCGACAATGATGCCCTTGGCCAAAAAGGGCGTATGCGTTTTTTCCTGAATATATTCAGGAAAAAACGCATACGCCCTTTTTGGCCAACCAAGCAACCTGGAAAGGCAAATCAGCGCTACAAAGAAGTCTCGCTTCCCATCGGTCAAAAGGGCCATGCTGAATAAAGTGTCAAAACCAGAAATGCAGGACAGGCCATGGAGAAACGGGAGCCTTGCTACGCTGATGGGCGAGATGTAAATTGACAACAGCCACTCTGGAGAAGTGTACGGTGTGTCCTGAAACATCTAAAAAACTCAGCTTAGAGAGCATAGGGCACTTCCACTTATGGGCGTATAAATTGGGAAAACTAAAAATCAGCAAGACACAGGCACCCCAAAGTTTAGGGCTGCTCTGTTGACAAGAACCTCCACTTCGTTACACCTTAAATATCCCAGGAAAGAGAAAAATGGATAAAGAAGTTGTGGTCCTTATGTACAATGGAATATCACTCAGCCACGAAATCAACGTCATAAGGCTAGCAGCAGCATGATGAGTGGATTTAGGTACGACGATTCTAAGTGAAATAAGTCACACAGAAAAAGACACTTATCATAAGATATCACTTATAGAGAGAGTGTAAACACCGCTACCCTTGAACTGAATTACTAAACAGAACAGAGTCACACGTTTAGAAAACACACTATGGCTGCTTAACGGGAAAGGTGAGGTGCGGTGATGCATAAAACAAGGGTTTCAAATTAGCTCAGATACCGTTCCATAAACCCAATATGTAATAGACAAGACTTACTCCTAGCTCAGTGAATTGGACTCAACACCCCCTATTCACCGCCCAAGAATATATCTGACTAGTAAGAATCTTAAAACCTATGTATTGATATCTCTCTGTAAGTGAGTCAAGTGGGTGTAAAGCGGCATAAACACAGCAGTGAAAAGCAGCTAAACCCCATTATAAAAATCAATTACTTTTAAAAACCCGTGAAACAAAGACAGTGAAAGAGAGAGAAATTCTTCCAAAATTCGTTCAGGGGCTGTGATGCCACCTGGATTGACCATATCTAGACCCACAGCTGATTGAGACATAAGGGTGGACACTCTTGGGGCTGAGAGGTTTGGTGAGGTTGGGTGAGCAAACGCAGACCCTTTAAAGTAATACTGCGTGGTACCCATCCCATGGGTCCCAAATCTCCAGGTTCAAGGGCATCTTCCTACATCGAAAACATGCATGAGAAACCCAGAAGATGGTACACCGTGTGATCGGGAAAGGTTTCTAAAACGCACCTCATTTCTCATCTCCTTGTGCGCGGGTTCGCCGTTCCAGCCGCTTTACTAGCAATCTCCCTCCTTGGAGAATCAGCACCTTTAACCTCCTGTTCCGTACAGGTTGCAATTTGTCCTGAGGATGAACGGGAAGAGGGGGAACCAATGAGAGACTAGCTCTAGGTGTTGGGACAGGCACAGGTCACTGTATTTTCCCATCAGGAAGAAGAATTAACCACAGGCTCAGCCTGCCGCCCGGGACCAGAGTAGGTCCTGAAGCAATCCTGCGCTTTTGCGGCCAGCTTCCAAGAAAGCGAGTTGAAAAATGGAGCTCAGGGGCACTGCAATTCACAAACCTGCAGACTTATAAATGATCACTCTCGTCCACAAATATATTGAGGGAAGGCAACGAAGAGGATTTGAAAGCAAGGCAGAATTGCAGGAAACAGATTTCAGGAGGGAGATTCGAATCGCCTTTAAAGCACAGGAAAAGCGGCAAAACCTCGACAATGATGCCCTTGGCCAAAAAGGGCGTATGCGTTTTTTCCTGAATATATTCAGGAAAAAACGCATACGCCCTTTTTGGCCAACCAAGCAACCTGGAAAGGCAAATCAGCGCTACAAAGAAGTCTCGCTTCCCATCGGTCAAAAGGGCCATGCTGAATAAAGTGTCAAAACCAGAAATGCAGGACAGGCCATGGAGAAACGGGAGCCTTGCTACGCTGATGGGCGAGATGTAAATTGACAACAGCCACTCTGGAGAAGTGTACGGTGTGTCCTGAAACATCTAAAAAACTCAGCTTAGAGAGCATACGGCACTTCCACTTATGGGCGTATAAACTGGGAAAACTAAAAATCAGCAAGACACAGGCACCCCAAAGTTTAGGGCTGCTCTGTTGACAAGAACCTCCACTTCGTTACACCTTAAATATCCCAGGAAAGAGAAAAATGGATAAAGAAGTTGTGGTCCTTATGTACAATGGAATATCACTCAGCCATGAAATCAACGTCATAAGGCTAGCAGCAGCATGATGAGTGGATTTAGGTACGACGATTCTAAGTGAAATAAGTCACACAGAAAAAGACACTTATCATAAGATATCACTTATAGAGAGAGTGTAAACACCGCTACCCTTGAACTGAATTACTAAACAGAACAGAGTCACACGTTTAGAAAACACACTATGGCTGCTTAACGGGAAAGGTGAGGTGGGGTGATGCATAAAACAAGGGTTTCAAATTAGCTCAGATACCGTTCCATAAACCCAATATGTAATAGACAAGACTTACTCCTAGCTCAGTGAATTGGACTCAACACCCCCTATTCACCGCCCAAGAATATATCTGACTAGTAAGAATCTTAAAACCTATGTATTGATATCTCTCTGTAAGTGAGTCAATTGGGTGTAAAGCGGCATAAACACAGCAGTGAAAAGCAGCTAAACCCCATTATAAAAATCAATTACTTTTAAAAACCCGTGAAACAAAGACAGTGAAAGAGAGAGAAATTCTTCCAAAATTCGTTCAGGGGCTGTGATGCCACCTGGATTGACCATATCTAGACCCACAGCTGATTGAGACATAAGGGTGGACACTCTTGGGGCTGAGAGGTTTGTTGAGGTTGGGTGAGCAAACGCAGACCCTTTAAAGTAATACTGCGTGGTACCCATCCCATGGGTCCCAAATCTCCAGGTTCAAGGGCATCTTCCTACATCGAAAACATGCATGAGAAACCCAGAAGATGGTACACCGTGTGATCGGGAAACGTTTCTAAAACGCACCTCATTTCTCATCTCCTTGTGCGCGGGTTCACCGTTCCAGCCGCTTTACAAGCAATCTCCCTCCTTGGAGAATCAGCACCTTTAACCTCCTGTTCCGTACAGGTTGCAATTTGTCCTGAGGATGAACGGGAAGAGGGGGAACCAATGAGAGACTAGCTCTAGGTGTTGGGACAGGCACAGGTCACTGTATTTTCCCATCAGGAAGAAGAATTAACCACAGGCTCAGCCTGCCGCCCGGGACCAGAGTAGGTCCTGAAGCAATCCTGCGCTTTTGCGGCCAGCTCCCAAGAAAGCGAGTTGAAAAATGGAGCTCAGGGGCACTGCAATTCACAAACCTGCAGACGTATAAATGATCACTCTCGTCCACAAATATATTGAGGGAAGGCAACGAAGAGGATTTGAAAGCAAGGCAGAATTGCAGGAAACAGATTTCAGGAGGGAGATTCGAATCGCCTTTAAAGCACAGGAAAAGCGGCAAAACCTCGACAATGATGCCCTTGGCCAAAAAGGGCGTATGCGTTTTTTCCTGAATATATTCAGGAAAAAACGCATACGCCCTTTTTGGCCAACCAAGCAACCTGGAAAGGCAAATCAGCGCTACAAAGAAGTCTCGCTTCCCATCGGTCAAAAGGGCCATGCTGAATAAAGTGTCAAAACCAGAAATGCAGGACAGGCCATGGAGAAACGGGAGCCTTGCTACGCTGATGGGCGAGATGTAAATTGACAACAGCCACTCTGGAGAAGTGTACGGTGTGTCCTGAAACATCTAAAAAACTCAGCTTAGAGAGCATAGGGCACTTCCACTTATGGGCGTATAAATTGGGAAAACTAAAAATCAGCAAGACACAGGCACCCCAAAGTTTAGGGCTGCTCTGTTGACAAGAACCTCCACTTCGTTACACCTTAAATATCCCAGGAAAGAGAAAAATGGATAAAGAAGTTGTGGTCCTTATGTACAATGGAATATCACTCAGCCATGAACTCAACTTCATAAGGCTAGCAGCAGCATGATGAGTGGATTTAGGTACGACGATTCTAAGTGAAATAAGTCACACAGAAAAAGACACTTATCATAAGATATCACTTATAGAGGGAGTGTAAACACCGCTACCCTTGAACTGAATTACAAAACAGAACAGAGTCACACGTTTAGAAAACACACTATGGCTGCTTAACGGGAAAGGTGAGGTGGGGTGATGCATAAAACAAGGGTTTCAAATTAGCTCAGATACCGTTCCATAAACCCAATATGTAATAGACAAGACTTACTCCTAGCTCAGTGAATTGGACTCAACACCCCCTATTCACCGCCCAAGAATATATCTGACTAGTAAGAATCTTAAAACCTATGTATTGATATCTCTCTGTAAGTGAGTCAAGTGGGTGTAAAGCGGCATAAACACAGCAGTGAAAAGCAGCTAAACCCCATTATAAAAATCAATTACTTTTAAAAACCCGTGAAACAAAGACAGTGAAAGAGAGAGAAATTCTTCCAAAATTCGTTCAGGGGCTGTGATGCCACCTGGATTGACCATATCTAGACCCACAGCTGATTGAGACATAAGGGTGGACACTCTTGGGGCTGAGAGGTTTGGTGAGGTTGGGTGAGCAAACGCAGACCCTTTAAAGTAATACTGCGTGGTACCCATCCCATGGGTCCCAAATTTCCAGGTTCAAGGGCATCTTCCTACATCAAAAACATGCATGAGAAACCCAGAAGATGGTACACCGTGTGATCGGGAAACGTTTCTAAAACGCACCTCATTTCTCATCTCCTTGTGCGCGGGTTCACCGTTCCAGCCGCTTTACAAGCAATCTCCCTCCTTGGAGAATCAGCACCTTTAACCTCCTGTTCCGTACAGGTTGCAATTTGTCCTGAGGATGAACGGGAAGAGGGGGAACCAATGAGAGACTAGCTCTAGGTGTTGGGACAGGCACAGGTCACTGTATTTTCCCATCAGGAAGAAGAATTAACCACAGGCTCAGCCTGCCGCCCGGGACCAGAGTAGGTCCTGAAGCAATCCTGCGCTTTTGCGGCCAGCTCCCAAGAAAGCGAGTTGAAAAATGGAGCTCAGGGGCACTGCAATTCACAAACCTGCAGACTTATAAATGATCACTCTCGTCCACAAATATATTGAGGGAAGGCAACGAAGAGGATTTGAAAGCAAGGCAGAATTGCAGGAAACAGATTTCAGGAGGGAGATTCGAATCGCCTTTAAAGCACAGGAAAAGCGGCAAAACCTCGACAATGATGCCCTTGGCCAAAAAGGGCGTATGCGTTTTTTCCTGAATATATTCAGGAAAAAACGCATACGCCCTTTTTGGCCAACCAAGCAACCTGGAAAGGCAAATCAGCGCTACAAAGAAGTCTCGCTTCCCATCGGTCAAAAGGGCCATGCTGAATAAAGTGTCAAAACCAGAAATGCAGGACAGGCCATGGAGAAACGGGAGCCTTGCTACGCTGATGGGCGAGATGTAAATTGACAACAGCCACTCTGGAGAAGTGTACGGTGTGTCCTGAAACATCTAAAAAACTCAGCTTAGAGAGCATAGGGCACTTCCACTTATGGGCGTATAAATTGGGAAAACTAAAAATCAGCAAGACACAGGCACCCCAAAGTTTAGGGCTGCTCTGTTGACAAGAACCTCCACTTCGTTACACCTTAAATATCCCAGGAAAGAGAAAAATGGATAAAGAAGTTGTGGTCCTTATGTACAATGGAATATCACTCAGCCATGAAATCAACGTCATAAGGCTAGCAGCAGCATGATGAGTGGATTTAGGTACGACGATTCTAAGTGAAATAAGTCACACAGAAAAAGACACTTATCATAAGATATCACTTATAGAGGGAGTGTAAACACCGCTACCCTTGAACTGAATTACAAAACAGAACAGAGTCACACGTTTAGAAAACACACTATGGCTGCTTAACGGGAAAGGTGAGGTGGGGTGATGCATAAAACAAGGGTTTCAAATTAGCTCAGATACCGTTCCATAAACCCAATATGTAATAGACAAGACTTACTCCTAGCTCAGTGAATTGGACTCAACACCCCCTATTCACCGCCCAAGAATATATCTGACTAGTAAGAATCTTAAAACCTATGTATTGATATCTCTCTGTAAGTGAGTCAAGTGGGTGTAAAGCGGCATAAACACAGCAGTGAAAAGCAGCTAAACCCCATTATAAAAATCAATTACTTTTAAAAACCCGTGAAACAAAGACAGTGAAAGAGAGAGAAATTCTTCCAAAATTCGTTCAGGGGCTGTGATGCCACCTGGATTGACCATATCTAGACCCACAGCTGATTGAGACATAAGGGTGGACACTCTTGGGGCTGAGAGGTTTGGTGAGGTTGGGTGAGCAAACGCAGACCCTTTAAAGTAATACTGCGTGGTACCCATCCCATGGGTCCCAAATCTCCAGGTTCAAGGGCATCTTCCTACATCGAAAACATGCATGAGAAACCCAGAAGATGGTACACCGTGTGATCGGGAAAGGTTTCTAAAACGCACCTCATTTCTCATCTCCCTTGTGCGCGGGTTCGCCGTTCCAGCCGCTTTACAAGCAATCTCCCTCCTTGGAGAATCAGCACCTTTAACCTCCTGTTCCGTACAGGTTGCAATTTGTCCTGAGGATGAACGGGAAGAGGGGGAACCAATGAGAGACTAGCTCTAGGTGTTGGGACAGGCACAGGTCACTGTATTTTCCCATCAGGAAGAAGAATTAACCACAGGCTCAGCCTGCCGCCCGGGACCAGAGTAGGTCCTGAAGCAATCCTGCGCTTTTGCGGCCAGCTCCCAAGAAAGCGAGTTGAAAAATGGAGCTCAGGGGCACTGCAATTCACAAACCTGCAGACTTATAAATGATCACTCTCGTCCACAAATATATTGAGGGAAGGCAACGAAGAGGATTTGAAAGCAAGGCAGAATTGCAGGAAACAGATTTCAGGAGGGAGATTCGAATCGCCTTTAAAGCACAGGAAAAGCGGCAAAACCTCGACAATGATGCCCTTGGCCAAAAAGGGCGTATGCGTTTTTTCCTGAATATATTCAGGAAAAAACGCATACGCCCTTTTTGGCCAACCAAGCAACCTGGAAAGGCAAATCAGCGCTACAAAGAAGTCTCGCTTCCCATCGGTCAAAAGGGCCATGCTGAATAAAGTGTCAAAACCAGAAATGCAGGACAGGCCATGGAGAAACGGGAGCCTTGCTACGCTGATGGGCGAGATGTAAATTGACAACAGCCACTCTGGAGAAGTGTACGGTGTGTCCTGAAACATCTAAAAAACTCAGCTTAGAGAGCATAGGGCACTTCCACTTATGGGCGTATAAATTGGGAAAACTAAAAATCAGCAAGACACAGGCACCCCAAAGTTTAGGGCTGCTCTGTTGACAAGAACCTCCACTTCGTTACACCTTAAATATCCCAGGAAAGAGAAAAATGGATAAAGAAGTTGTGGTCCTTATGTACAATGGAATATCACTCAGCCATGAAATCAACGTCATAAGGCTAGCAGCAGCATGATGAGTGGATTTAGGTACGACGATTCTAAGTGAAATAAGTCACACAGAAAAAGACACTTATCATAAGATATCACTTATAGAGGGAGTGTAAACACCGCTACCCTTGAACTGAATTACAAAACAGAACAGAGTCACATGTTTAGAAAACACACTATGGCTGCTTAACGGGAAAGGTGAGGTGCGGTGATGCATAAAACAAGGGTTTCAAATTAGCTCAGATACCGTTCCATAAACCCAATATGTAATAGACAAGACTTACTCCTAGCTCAGTGAATTGGACTCAACACCCCCTATTCACCGCCCAAGAATATATCTGACTAGTAAGAATCTTAAAACCTATGTATTGATATCTCTCTGTAAGTGAGTCAAGTGGGTGTAAAGCGGCATAAACACAGCAGTGAAAAGCAGCTAAACCCCATTATAAAAATCAATTACTTTTAAAAACCCGTGAAACAAAGACAGTGAAAGAGAGAGAAATTCTTCCAAAATTCGTTCAGGGGCTGTGATGCCACCTGGATTGACCATATCTAGACCCACAGCTGATTGAGACATAAGGGTGGACACTCTTGGGGCTGAGAGGTTTGGTGAGGTTGGGTGAGCAAACGCAGACCCTTTAAAGTAATACTGCGTGGTACCCATCCCATGGGTCCCAAATCTCCAGGTTCAAGGGCATCTTCCTACATCGAAAACATGCATGAGAAACCCAGAAGATGGTACACCGTGTGATCGGGAAAGGTTTCTAAAACGCACCTCATTTCTCATCTCCCTTGTGCGCGGGTTCGCCGTTCCAGCCGCTTTACAAGCAATCTCCCTCCTTGGAGAATCAGCACCTTTAACCTCCTGTTCCGTACAGGTTGCAATTTGTCCTGAGGATGAACGGGAAGAGGGGGAACCAATGAGAGACTAGCTCTAGGTGTTGGGACAGGCACAGGTCACTGTATTTTCCCATCAGGAAGAAGAATTAACCACAGGCTCAGCCTGCCGCCCGGGACCAGAGTAGGTCCTGAAGCAATCCTGCGCTTTTGCGGCCAGCTCCCAAGAAAGCGAGTTGAAAAATGGAGCTCAGGGGCACTGCAATTCACAAACCTGCAGACTTATAAATGATCACTCTCGTCCACAAATATATTGAGGGAAGGCAACGAAGAGGATTTGAAAGCAAGGCAGAATTGCAGGAAACAGATTTCAGGAGGGAGATTCGAATCGCCTTTAAAGCACAGGAAAAGCGGCAAAACCTCGACAATGATGCCCTTGGCCAAAAAGGGCGTATGCGTTTTTTCCTGAATATATTCAGGAAAAAACGCATACGCCCTTTTTGGCCAACCAAGCAACCTGGAAAGGCAAATCAGCGCTACAAAGAAGTCTCGCTTCCCATCGGTCAAAAGGGCCATGCTGAATAAAGTGTCAAAACCAGAAATGCAGGACAGGCCATGGAGAAACGGGAGCCTTGCTACGCTGATGGGCGAGATGTAAATTGACAACAGCCACTCTGGAGAAGTGTACGGTGTGTCCTGAAACATCTAAAAAACTCAGCTTAGAGAGCATAGGGCACTTCCACTTATGGGCGTATAAATTGGGAAAACTAAAAATCAGCAAGACACAGGCACCCCAAAGTTTAGGGCTGCTCTGTTGACAAGAACCTCCACTTCGTTACACCTTAAATATCCCAGGAAAGAGAAAAATGGATAAAGAAGTTGTGGTCCTTATGTACAATGGAATATCACTCAGCCATGAAATCAACGTCATAAGGCTAGCAGCAGCATGATGAGTGGATTTAGGTACGACGATTCTAAGTGAAATAAGTCACACAGAAAAAGACACTTATCATAAGATATCACTTATAGAGGGAGTGTAAACACCGCTACCCTTGAACTGAATTACAAAACAGAACAGAGTCACATGTTTAGAAAACACACTATGGCTGCTTAACGGGAAAGGTGAGGTGCGGTGATGCATAAAACAAGGGTTTCAAATTAGCTCAGATACCGTTCCATAAACCCAATATGTAATAGACAAGACTTACTCCTAGCTCAGTGAATTGGACTCAACACCCCCTATTCACCGCCCAAGAATATATCTGACTAGTAAGAATCTTAAAACCTATGTATTGATATCTCTCTGTAAGTGAGTCAAGTGGGTGTAAAGCGGCATAAACACAGCAGTGAAAAGCAGCTAAACCCCATTATAAAAATCAATTACTTTTAAAAACCCGTGAAACAAAGACAGTGAAAGAGAGAGAAATTCTTCCAAAATTCGTTCAGGGGCTGTGATGCCACCTGGATTGACCATATCTAGACCCACAGCTGATTGAGACATAAGGGTGGACACTCTTGGGGCTGAGAGGTTTGGTGAGGTTGGGTGAGCAAACGCAGACCCTTTAAAGTAATACTGCGTGGTACCCATCCCATGGGTCCCAAATCTCCAGGTTCAAGGGCATCTTCCTACATCGAAAACATGCATGAGAAACCCAGAAGATGGTACACCGTGTGATCGGGAAAGGTTTCTAAAACGCACCTCATTTCTCATCTCCCTTGTGCGCGGGTTCGCCGTTCCAGCCGCTTTACAAGCAATCTCCCTCCTTGGAGAATCAGCACCTTTAACCTCCTGTTCCGTACAGGTTGCAATTTGTCCTGAGGATGAACGGGAAGAGGGGGAACCAATGAGAGACTAGCTCTAGGTGTTGGGACAGGCACAGGTCACTGTATTTTCCCATCAGGAAGAAGAATTAACCACAGGCTCAGCCTGCCGCCCGGGACCAGAGTAGGTCCTGAAGCAATCCTGCGCTTTTGCGGCCAGCTCCCAAGAAAGCGAGTTGAAAAATGGAGCTCAGGGGCACTGCAATTCACAAACCTGCAGACTTATAAATGATCACTCTCGTCCACAAATATATTGAGGGAAGGCAACGAAGAGGATTTGAAAGCAAGGCAGAATTGCAGGAAACAGATTTCAGGAGGGAGATTCGAATCGCCTTTAAAGCACAGGAAAAGCGGCAAAACCTCGACAATGATGCCCTTGGCCAAAAAGGGCGTATGCGTTTTTTCCTGAATATATTCAGGAAAAAACGCATACGCCCTTTTTGGCCAACCAAGCAACCTGGAAAGGCAAATCAGCGCTACAAAGAAGTCTCGCTTCCCATCGGTCAAAAGGGCCATGCTGAATAAAGTGTCAAAACCAGAAATGCAGGACAGGCCATGGAGAAACGGGAGCCTTGCTACGCTGATGGGCGAGATGTAAATTGACAACAGCCACTCTGGAGAAGTGTACGGTGTGTCCTGAAACATCTAAAAAACTCAGCTTAGAGAGCATAGGGCACTTCCACTTATGGGCGTATAAATTGGGAAAACTAAAAATCAGCAAGACACAGGCACCCCAAAGTTTAGGGCTGCTCTGTTGACAAGAACCTCCACTTCGTTACACATTAAATATCCCAGGAAAGAGAAAAATGGATAAAGAAGTTGTGGTCCTTATGTACAATGGAATATCACTCAGCCATGAACTCAACGTCATAAGGCTAGCAGCAGCATGATGAGTGGATTTAGGTACGACGATTCTAAGTGAAATAAGTCACACAGAAAAAGACACTTATCATAAGATATCACTTATAGAGGGAGTGTAAACACCGCTACCCTTGAACTGAATTACGAAACAGAACAGAGTCACACGTTTAGAAAACACACTATGGCTGCTTAACGGGAAAGGTGAGGTGGGGTGATGCATAAAAGAAGGGTTTCAAATTAGCTCAGATACCGTTCCATAAACCCAATATGTAATAGACAAGACTTACTCCTAGCTCAGTGAATTGGACTAAACACCCCCTATTCACCGCCCAAGAATATATCTGACTAGTAAGAATCTTAAAACCTATGTATTGATATCTCTCTGTAAGTGAGTCAAGTGGGTGTAAAGCGGCATAAACACAGCAGTGAAAAGCAGCTAAACCCCATTATAAAAATCAATTACTTTTAAAAACCCGTGAAACAAAGACAGTGAAAGAGAGAGAAATTCTTACAAAATTCGTTCAGGGGCTGTGATGCCACCTGGATTGACCATATCTAGACCCACAGCTGATTGAGACATAAGGGTGGACACTCTTGGGGCTGAGAGGTTTGTTGAGGTTGGGTGAGCAAACGCAGACCCTTTAAAGTAATACTGCGTGGTACCCATCCCATGGGTCCCAAATCTCCAGGTTCAAGGGCATCTTCCTACATCGAAAACATGCATGAGCAACCCAGAAGATGGTACACCGTGTGATCGGGAAAGGTTTCTAAAACGCACCTCATTTCTCATCTCCCTTGTGCGCGGGTTCGCCATTCCAGCCGCTTTACAAGCAATCTCCCTCCTTGGAGAATCAGCACCTTTAACCTCCTGTTCCGTACAGGCTGCAATTTGTCCTGAGGATGAACGGGAAGAGGGGGAACCAATGAGAGACTAGCTCTAAGTGTTGGGACAGGCACAGGTCACTGTATTTTCCCATCAGGAAGAAGAATTAACCACAGGCTCAGCCTGCCGCCCGGGACCAGAGTAGGTCCTGAAGCAATCCTGCGCTTTTGCGGCCAGCTCCCAAGAAAGCGAGTTGAAAAATGGAGCTCAGGGGCACTGCAATTCACAAACCTGCAGACGTATAAATGATCACTCTCGTCCACAAATATATTGAGGGAAGGCAACGAAGAGGATTTGAAAGCAAGGCAGAATTGCAGGAAACAGATTTCAGGAGGGAGATTCGAATCGCCTTTAAAGCACAGGAAAAGCGGCAAAACCTCGACAATGATGCCCTTGGCCAAAAAGGGCGTATGCGTTTTTTCCTGAATATATTCAGGAAAAAACGCATACGCCCTTTTTGGCCAACCAAGCAACCTGGAAAGGCAAATCAGCGCTACAAAGAAGTCTCGCTTCCCATCGGTCAAAAGGGCCATGCTGAATAAAGTGTCGAAACCAGAAATGCAGGACAGGCCATGGAGAAACGGGAGCCTTGCTACGCTGATGGGCGAGATGTAAATTGACAACAGCCACTCTGGAGAAGTGTACGGTGTGTCCTGAAACATCTAAAAAACTCAGCTTAGAGAGCATAGGGCACTTCCACTTATGGGCGTATAAATTGGGAAAACTAAAAATCAGCAAGACACAGGCACCCCAAAGTTTAGGGCTGCTCTGTTCACAAGAACCTCCACTTCGTTACACCTTAAATATCCCAGGAAAGAGAAAAATGGATAAAGAAGTTGTGGTCCTTATGTACAATGGAATATCACTCAGCCATGAAATCAACGTCATAAGGCTAGCAGCAGCATGATGAGTGGATTTAGGTACGACGATTCTAAGTGAAATAAGTCACACAGAAAAAGACACTTATCATAAGATATCACTTATAGAGGGAGTGTAAACACCGCTACCCTTGAACTGAATTACAAAACAGAACAGAGTCACACGTTTAGAAAACACACTATGGCTACTTAACGGGAAAGGTGAGGTGGGGTGATGCATAAAACAAGGGTTTCAAATTAGCTCAGATACCGTTCCATAAACCCAATATGTAATAGACAAGACTTACTCCTAGCTCAGTGAATTGGACTCAAAACCCCCTATTCACCGCCCAAGAATATATCTGACTAGTAAGAATCTTAAAACCTATGTATTGATATCTCTCTGTAAGTGAGTCAAGTGGGTGTAAAGCGGCATAAACACAGCAGTGAAAAGCAGCTAAACCCCATTATAAAAATCAATTACTTTTAAAAACCCGTGAAACAAAGACATTGAAAGAGATAGAAATTCTTACAAAATTCGTTCAGGGGCTGTGATGCCACCTGGATTGACCATATCTAGACCCACAGCTGATTGAGACATAAGGGTGGACACTCTCGGGGCTGAGAGGTTTGGTGAGGTTGGGTGAGCAAACGCAGACCCTTTAAAGTAATACTGCGTGGTACCCATCCCATGGGTCCCAAATCTCCAGGTTCAAGGGCATCTTCCTACATCGAAAACATGCATGAGCAACCCAGAAGTTGGTACACCGTGTGATCGGGAAAGGTTTCTAAAACGCACCTCATTTCTCATCTCCCTTGTGCGCGGGTTCGCCATTCCAGCCGCTTTACAAGCAATCTCCCTCCTTGGAGAATCAGCACCTTTAACCTCCTGTTCCGTACAGGTTGCAATTTGTCCTGAGGATGAACGGGAAGAGGGGGAACCAATGAGAGACTAGCTCTAGGTGTTGGGACAGGCACAGGTCACTGTATTTTCCCATCAGGAAGAAGAATTAACCACAGGCTCAGCCTGCCGCCCGGGACCAGAGTAGGTCCTGAAGCAATCCTGCGCTTTTGCGGCCAGCTCCCAAGAAAGCGAGTTGAAAAATGGAGCTCAGGGGCACTGCAATTCACAAACCTGCAGACGTATAAATGATCACTCTCGTCCACAAATATATTGAGGGAAGGCAACGAAGAGGATTTGAAAGCAAGGCAGAATTGCAGGAAACAGATTTCAGGAGGGAGATTCGAATCGCCTTTAAAGCACAGGAAAAGCGGCAAAACCTCGACAATGATGCCCTTGGCCAAAAAGGGCGTATGCGTTTTTTCCTGAATATATTCAGGAAAAAACGCATACGCCCTTTTTGGCCAACCAAGCAACCTGGAAAGGCAAATCAGCGCTACAAAGAAGTCTCGCTTCCCATCGGTCAAAAGGGCCATGCTGAATAAAGTGTCAAAACCAGAAATGCAGGACAGGCCATGGAGAAACGGGAGCCTTGCTACGCTGATGGGCGAGATGTAAATTGACAACAGCCACTCTGGAGAAGTGTACGGTGTGTCCTGAAACATCTAAAAAACTCAGCTTAGAGAGCATAGGGCACTTCCACTTATGGGCGTATAAATTGGGAAAACTAAAAATCAGCAAGACACAGGCACCCCAAAGTTTAGGGCTGCTCTGTTGACAAGAACCTCCACTTCGTTACACCTTAAATATCCCAGGAAAGAGAAAAATGGATAAAGAAGTTGTGGTCCTTATGTACAATGGAATATCACTCAGCCATGAACTCAACGTCATAAGGCTAGCAGCAGCATGATGAGTGGATTTAGGTACGACGATTCTAAGTGAAATAAGTCACACAGAAAAAGACACTTATCATAAGATATCACTTATAGAGGGAGTGTAAACACCGCTACCCTTGAACTGAATTACAAAACAGAAAAGAGTCACACGTTTAGAAAACACACTATGGCTGCTTAACGGGAAAGGTGAGGTGGGGTGATGCATAAAACAAGGGTTTCAAATTAGCTCAGATACCGTTCCATAAACCCAATATGTAATAGACAAGACTTACTCCTAGCTCAGTGAATTGGACTAAACACCCCCTATTCACCGCCCAAGAATATATCTGACTAGTAAGAATCTTAAAACCTATGTATTGATATCTCTCTGTAAGTGAGTCAAGTGGGTGTAAAGCGGCATAAACACAGCAGTGAAAAGCAGCTAAACCCCATTATAAAAATCAATTACTTTTAAAAACCCGTGAAACAAAGACAGTGAAAGAGATAGAAATTCTTACAAAATTCGTTCAGGGGCTATGATGCCACCTGGATTGACCATATCTAGACCCACAGCTGATTGAGACATAAGGGTGGACACTCTTAGGGCTGAGAGGTTTGGTGAGGTTGGGTGAGCAAACGCAGACCCTTTAAAGTAATACTGCGTGGTACCCATCCCATGGGTCCCAAATCTCCAGGTTCAATGCCATCTTCCTACATCGAAAACATGCATGAGAAACCCAGAAGATGGTACACCGTGTGATCGGGAAAGGTTTCTAAAACGCACCTCATTTCTCATCTCCTTGTGCGCGGGTTCGCCGTTCCAGCCGCTTTACAAGCAATCTCCCTCCTTGGAGAATCAGCACCTTTAACCTCCTGTTCCGTACAGGTTGCAATTTGTCCTGAAGATGAACGGGAAGAGGGGGAACCAATGAGAGACTAGCTCTAGGTGTTGGGACAGGCACAGGTCACTGTATTTTCCCATCAGGAAGAAGAATTAACCACAGGCTCAGCCTGCCGCCCGGGACCAGAGTAGGGCCTGAAGCAATCCTGTGCTTTTGCGGCCAGCTCCCAAGAAAGCGAGTTGAAAAATGGAGCTCAGGGGCACTGCAATTCACAAACCTGCAGACGTATAAATGATCACTCTCGTCCACAAATATATTGAGGGAAGGCAACGAAGAGGATTTGAAAGCAAGGCAGAATTGCAGGAAACAGATTTCAGGAGGGAGATTCGAATCGCCTTTAAAGCACAGGAAAAGCGGCAAAACCTCGACAATGATGCCCTTGGCCAAAAAGGGCGTATGCGTTTTTTCCTGAATATATTCAGGAAAAAACGCATACGCCCTTTTTGGCCAACCAAGCAACCTGGAAAGGCAAATCAGCGCTACAAAGAAGTCTCGCTTCCCACCGGTCAAAAGGGCCATGCTGTATAAAGTGTCAAAACCAGAAATGCAGGACAGGCCATGGAGAAACGGGAGCCTTGCTACGCTGATGGGCGAGATGTAAATTGACAACAGCCACTCTGGAGAAGTGTACGGTGTGTCCTGAAACATCTAAAAAACTCAGCTTAGAGAGCATAGGGCACTTCCACTTATGGGCGTATAAATTGGGAAAACTAAAAATCAGCAAGACACAGGCACCCCAAAGTTTAGGGCTGCTCTGTTGACAAGAACCTCCACTTCGTTACACCTTAAATATCCCAGGAAAGAGAAAAATGGATAAAGAAGTTGTGGTCCTTATGTACAATGGAATATCACTCAGCCATGAAATCAACGTCATAAGGCTAGTAGCAGCATGATGAGTGGATTTAGGTACGACGATTCTAAGTGAAATAAGTCACACAGAAAAAGACACTTATCATAAGATATCACTTATAGAGGGAATGTAAAAACCGCTACCCTTGAACTGAATTACAAAACAGAACAGAGTCACACATTTAGAAAACACACTATGGCTGCTTAACGGGAAAGGTGAGGTGGGGTGATGCATAAAACAAGGGTTTAAAATTAGCTCAGATACCGTTCCATAAATCCAATATGTAATAGACAAGACCTACTGCCTGCTCAGTGAATTGGACTCAACACCACCTATTCACCGACCACGAATATATCTGACTAGTAAGAATCTTTAAACCTATGTATTGATATCTCTCTGTAAGTGAGTCAAGTGGGTGTAAAGCGGCATAAACACAGCAGTGAAAAGCAGCTAAACCCCATTATAAAAATCAATTACTTTTAAAAACCCGTGAAACAAAGACAGTGAAAGAGAGAGAAATTCTTCCAAAATTCGTTCAGGGGCTGTGATGCCACCTGGATTGACCATATCTAGACCCACAGCTGATTGAGACATAAGGGTGGACACTCTTGGGGCTGAGAGGTTTGGTGAGGTTGGGTGAGCAAACGCAGACCCTTTAAAGTAATACTGCGTGGTACCCATCCCATGGGTCCCAAATCTCCAGGTTCAAGGGCATCTTCCTACATCGAAAACATGCATGAGAAACCCAGAAGATGGTACACCGTGTGATCGGGAAAGGTTTCTAAAACGCACCTCATTTCTCATCTCCCTTGTGCGCGGGTTCGCCGTTCCAGCCGCTTTACAAGCAATCTCCCTCCTTGGAGAATCAGCACCTTTAACCTCCTGTTCCGTACAGGTTGCAATTTGTCCTGAGGATGAACGGGAAGAGGGGGAACCAATGAGAGACTAGCTCTAGGTGTTGGGACAGGCACAGGTCACTGTATTTTCCCATCAGGAAGAAGAATTAACCACAGGCTCAGCCTGCCGCCCGGGACCAGAGTAGGTCCTGAAGCAATCCTGCGCTTTTGCGGCCAGCTCCCAAGAAAGCGAGTTGAAAAATGGAGCTCAGGGGCACTGCAATTCACAAACATGCAGACTTATAAATGATCACTCTCGTCCACAAATATATTGAGGGAAGGCAATGAAGAGGATTTGAAAGCAAGGCAGAATTGCAGGAAACAGATTTCAGGAGGGAGATTCGAATCGCCTTTAAAGCACAGGAAAAGCGGCAAAACCTCGACAATGATGCCCTTGGCCAAAAAGGGCGTATGCGTTTTTTCCTGAATATATTCAGGAAAAAACGCATACGCACTTTTTGGCCAACCAAGCAACCTGGAAAGGCAAATCAGCGCTACAAAGAAGTCTCGCTTCCCATCGGTCAAAAGGGCCATGCTGAATAAAGTGTCAAAACCAGAAATGCAGGACAGTCCATGGAGAAACGGGAGCCTTGCTACGCTGATGGGCGAGATGTAAATTGACAACAGCCACTCTGGAGAAGTGTACGGTGTGTCCTGAAACATCTAAAAAACTCAGCTTAGAGAGCATAGGGCACTTCCACTTATGGGCGTATAAATTGGGAAAACTAAAAATCAGCAAGACACAGGCACCCCAAAGTTTAGGGCTGCTCTGTTGACAAGAACCTCCACTTCGTTACACCTTAAATATCCCAGGAAAGAGAAAAATGCATAAAGAAGTTGTGGTCCTTATGTACAATGGAATATCACTCAGCCATGAAATCAACGTCATAAGGCTAGTAGCAGCATGATGAGTGGATTTAGGTACGACGATTCTAAGTGAAATAAGTCACACAGAAAAAGACACTTATCATAAGATATCACTTATAGAGGGAATGTAAAAACCGCTACCCTTGAACTGAATTACAAAACAGAACAGAGTCACACGTTTAGAAAACACACTATGGCTGCTTAACGGGAAAGGTGAGGTGGGGTGAGGCATAAAACAAGTCTTTCAAATTAGCTCAGATACCGTTCCATAAACCCAATATGTAATAGACAAGACCTACTCCTAGCTCAGTGAATTGGACTCAACACCCCCTATTCACTGCCCAAGAATATATCTGACTAGTAAGAATCTTAAAACCTATGTATTTATATCTCTCTGTAAGTGAGTCAAGTGGGTGTAAAGCGGCATAAACACAGCAGTGAAAAGCAGTTAAACCCCATTATAAAAATCAATTACTTTTAAAAACCCGTGAAACAAAGACAGTGAAAGAGAGAGAAATTCTTACAAAATTCGTTCAGGGGCTGTGATGCCACCTGGATTGACCATATCTAGACCCACAGCTGATTGAGACATAAGGGTGGACACTCTTGTGGCTGAGAGGTTTGGTGAGGTTGGGTGAGCAAACGCAGACCCTTTAAAATAATACTGCGTGGTACTCATCCCATGGGTCCCAAACCTCCAGGTTGAAGGGCATCTTCCTAAATCGAAAACATGCATGAGAAACCCATAAGATGGTACACCGTGTGATCGGGAAACTTTTCTAAAACGCACCTCATTTCTCATCTCCTTGTGCTCGGGTTCGCCATTCCAGCCGCTTTACTAGCAATCTCCCTCTTTGAAGAATCAGCACCTTTAACCTCCTGTTCCGTACAGGTTGCAATTTGTCCTGAGGATGAACGGGAAGACGGGGAACCAATGAGAGACTAGCTCTAAGTGTTGGGACAGGCACAGGTCACTCTATTTTCCCATCAGGAAGAAGAATTAACCACAGGCTCAGCCTGCCGCCCGGGACCAGAATAGGGCCTGAAGAAATCCTGCGCTTTTGCGGCCAGCGCCCAAGAAAGCGAGATGAAGAATGGAGCTCAGGGGCACTGCAATTCACAAACCTGCAGACTTATAAATGATCACTCTCGTCCACAAATATATGGAGGGAAGGCAACGAAAAGGATTTGAAAGCAAGGCAGAATTGCAGGAAACAGATTTCAGGAGGGAGATTCGAATCGCCTTTAAAGCACAGGAAAAGCGGCAAAACCTCGACAATGATGCCCTTGACCAAAAAGGGCGTATGCGTTTTTTCCTGAATATATTCAGGAAAAAACGCATACGCCCTTTTTGGCCAACCAAGCAACCTGGAAAGGCAAATCAGCGCTACAAAGAAGTATTGCTTCCCATCGGTCAAAAGGGCCATGCTGAGTAAAGTCTCAAAACCAGAAATGCAGGACAGGCCATGGAGAAACGGCAGCCTTGCTACTCTGTTGGGCAGGATGTAAATTGCCAACAGCCACTCTGGAGAAGTGTACGGTGTGTCCTGAAACATCTAAAAAACTCAGCTTAGAGAGCATAGGGCCCTTCCACTCATGGGGGTATAAATTGGGAAAACAAAAAATCAGCAAGACACAGGCACCCCAAAGTTTAGGGCTGCTCTGTTGACAAGAACCTCCACTTCGTTACACCTTAAATATCCCAGGAAAGAGAAAAATGGATAAAGAAGTTGTGGTCCTTATGTACAATGGAATATCACTCAGCCATGAAATCAACGTCATAAGGCTAGTAGCAGCATGATGAGTGGATTTAGGTACGACGATTCTAAGTGAAATAAGTCACACAGAGAAAGACACTTATCATAAGATATCACTTATAGAGGAAGTGTAAAAACCGCTACCCTTGAACTGAATTACAAAACAGAACAGAGTCACACGTTTAGAAAACACACTATGGCTGCTTAACGGGAAAGGTGAGGTGGGGTGATGCATAAAACAAGGGTTTCAAATTAGCTCAGATACCGTTCCATAAACCCAATATGTAATAGACAAGACCTACTCCTAGCTCAGTGAATTGGACTCAACACCCCCTATTCACTGCCCAAGAATATATCTGACTAGTAAGAATCTTAAAACCTATGTATTGATATCTCTCTGTAAGTGAGTCAAGTGGGTGTAAAGCGGCAAAAACACAGCAGTGAAAAGCAGTTAAACCCCATTATAAAAATCAATTACTTTTAAAAACCCGTGAAACAAAGACAGTGAAAGAGAGAGAAATTCTTACAAAATTTGTTCAGGGGCTCTGATGCCACCTGGATTGACCATATCTAGACCCACAGCTGATTGAGACATAAGGGTGGACACTCTTGGGGCTGAGAGGTTTGGTGAGGTTGGGTGAGCAAACGCAGACCCTTTAAAGTAATACTGCGTGGTACTCATCCCATGGGTCCCAAATCTCCAGGTTCAAGGGCATCTTCCTACATCGAAAACATGCATGAGCTACCCAGAAGATGGTACACCGTGTGATCGGGAAACGTTTCTAAAACGCACCTAATTTCTCATCTCCTTGTGCTCGGGTTCGCCATTTCAGCCGCTTTACTAGCAATCTCCCTCTTTGAAGAATCAGCACCTTTAACCTCCTGTTCCGTACAGGTTGCAATTTGTCCTGAGGATGAACGGGAAGAGGGGGAACCAATGAGAGACTAGCTCTAGGTGTTGGGACAGGCACAGGTCACTGTATTTTCCCATCAGGAAGAAGAATTAACCACAGGCTCAGCCTGCCGCCCGGGACCAGAGTAGGTCCTGAAGCAATCCTGCGCTTTTGCGGCCAGCTCCCAAGAAAGCGAGTTGAAAAATGGAGCTCAGGGGCACTGCAATTCACAAACATGCAGACTTATAAATGATCACTCTCGTCCACAAATATATTGAGGGAAGGCAACGAAGAGGATTTGAAAGCAAGGCAGAATTGCAGGAAACAGATTTCAGGAGGGAGATTCGAATCGCCTTTAAAGCACAGGAAAAGCGGCAAAACCTCGACAATGATGCCCTTGGCCAAAAAGGGCGTATGCGTTTTTTCCTGAATATATTCAGGAAAAAACGCATACGCCCTTTTTGGCCAACCAAGCAACCTGGAAAGGCAAATCAGCGCTACAAAGAAGTCTCGCTTCCCATCGGTCAAAAGGGCCATGCTGAATAAAGTGTCAAAACCAGAAATGCAGGACAGGCCATGGAGAAACGGGAGCCTTGCTACGCTGATGGGCGAGATGTAAATTGACAACAGCCACTCTGGAGAAGTGTACGGTGTGTCCTGAAACATCTAAAAAACTCAGCTTAGAGAGCATAGGGCACTTCCACTTATGGGCGTATAAATTGGGAAAACTAAAAATCAGCAAGACACAGGCACCCCAAAGTTTAGGGCTGCTCTGTTGACAAGAACCTCCACTTCGTTACACCTTAAATATCCCAGGAAAGAGAAAAATGGATAAAGAAGTTGTGGTCCTTATGTACAATGGAATATCACTCAGCCATGAAATCAACGTCATAAGGCTAGCAGCAGCATGATGAGTGGATTTAGGTACGACGATTCTAAGTGAAATAAGTCACACAGAAAAAGACACTTATCATAAGATATCACTTATAGAGGGAGTGTAAACACCGCTACCCTTGAACTGAATTACAAAACAGAACAGAGTCACATGTTTAGAAAACACACTATGGCTGCTTAACGGGAAAGGTGAGGTGCGGTGATGCATAAAACAAGGGTTTCAAATTAGCTCAGATACCGTTCCATAAACCCAATATGTAATAGACAAGACTTACTCCTAGCTCAGTGAATTGGACTCAACACCCCCTATTCACCGCCCAAGAATATATCTGACTAGTAAGAATCTTAAAACCTATGTATTGATATCTCTCTGTAAGTGAGTCAAGTGGGTGTAAAGCGGCATAAACACAGCAGTGAAAAGCAGCTAAACCCCATTATAAAAATCAATTACTTTTAAAAACCCGTGAAACAAAGACAGTGAAAGAGAGAGAAATTCTTCCAAAATTCGTTCAGGGGCTGTGATGCCACCTGGATTGACCATATCTAGACCCACAGCTGATTGAGACATAAGGGTGGACACTCTTGGGGCTGAGAGGTTTGGTGAGGTTGGGTGAGCAAACGCAGACCCTTTAAAGTAATACTGCGTGGTACCCATCCCATGGGTCCCAAATCTCCAGGTTCAAGGGCATCTTCCTACATCGAAAACATGCATGAGAAACCCAGAAGATGGTACACCGTGTGATCGGGAAAGGTTTCTAAAACGCACCTCATTTCTCATCTCCCTTGTGCGCGGGTTCGCCGTTCCAGCCGCTTTACAAGCAATCTCCCTCCTTGGAGAATCAGCACCTTTAACCTCCTGTTCCGTACAGGTTGCAATTTGTCCTGAGGATGAACGGGAAGAGGGGGAACCAATGAGAGACTAGCTCTAGGTGTTGGGACAGGCACAGGTCACTGTATTTTCCCATCAGGAAGAAGAATTAACCACAGGCTCAGCCTGCCGCCCGGGACCAGAGTAGGTCCTGAAGCAATCCTGCGCTTTTGCGGCCAGCTCCCAAGAAAGCGAGTTGAAAAATGGAGCTCAGGGGCACTGCAATTCACAAACATGCAGACTTATAAATGATCACTCTCGTCCACAAATATATTGAGGGAAGGCAATGAAGAGGATTTGAAAGCAAGGCAGAATTGCAGGAAACAGATTTCAGGAGGGAGATTCGAATCGCCTTTAAAGCACAGGAAAAGCGGCAAAACCTCGACAATGATGCCCTTGGCCAAAAAGGGCGTATGCGTTTTTTCCTGAATATATTCAGGAAAAAACGCATACGCACTTTTTGGCCAACCAAGCAACCTGGAAAGGCAAATCAGCGCTACAAAGAAGTCTCGCTTCCCATCGGTCAAAAGGGCCATGCTGAATAAAGTGTCAAAACCAGAAATGCAGGACAGTCCATGGAGAAACGGGAGCCTTGCTACGCTGATGGGCGAGATGTAAATTGACAACAGCCACTCTGGAGAAGTGTACGGTGTGTCCTGAAACATCTAAAAAACTCAGCTTAGAGAGCATAGGGCACTTCCACTTATGGGCGTATAAATTGGGAAAACTAAAAATCAGCAAGACACAGGCACCCCAAAGTTTAGGGCTGCTCTGTTGACAAGAACCTCCACTTCGTTACACCTTAAATATCCCAGGAAAGAGAAAAATGGATAAAGAAGTTGTGGTCCTTATGTACAATGGAATATCACTCAGCCATGAAATCAACGTCATAAGGCTAGCAGCAGCATGATGAGTGGATTTAGGTACGACGATTCTAAGTGAAATAAGTCACACAGAAAAAGACACTTATCATAAGATATCACTTATAGAGGGAGTGTAAACACCGCTACCCTTGAACTGAATTACAAAACAGAACAGAGTCACACGTTTAGAAAACACACTATGGCTGCTTAACGGGAAAGGTGAGGTGGGGTGATGCATAAAACAAGGGTTTCAAATTAGCTCAGATACCGTTCCATAAACCCAATATGTAATAGACAAGACTTACTCCTAGCTCAGTGAATTGGACTCAACACCCCCTATTCACCGCCCAAGAATATATCTGACTAGTAAGAATCTTAAAACCTATGTATTGATATCTCTCTGTAAGTGAGTCAAGTGGGTGTAAAGCGGCATAAACACAGCAGTGAAAAGCAGCTAAACCCCATTATAAAAATCAATTACTTTTAAAAACCCGTGAAACAAAGACAGTGAAAGAGAGAGAAATTCTTCCAAAATTCGTTCAGGGGCTGTGATGCCACCTGGATTGACCATATCTAGACCCACAGCTGATTGAGACATAAGGGTGGACACTCTTGGGGCTGAGAGGTTTGGTGAGGTTGGGTGAGCAAACGCAGACCCTTTAAAGTAATACTGCGTGGTACCCATCCCATGGGTCCCAAATCTCCAGGTTCAAGGGCATCTTCCTACATCGAAAACATGCATGAGAAACCCAGAAGATGGTACACCGTGTGATCGGGAAAGGTTTCTAAAACGCACCTCATTTCTCATCTCCCTTGTGCGCGGGTTCGCCGTTCCAGCCGCTTTACAAGCAATCTCCCTCCTTGGAGAATCAGCACCTTTAACCTCCTGTTCCGTACAGGTTGCAATTTGTCCTGAGGATGAACGGGAAGAGGGGGAACCAATGAGAGACTAGCTCTAGGTGTTGGGACAGGCACAGGTCACTGTATTTTCCCATCAGGAAGAAGAATTAACCACAGGCTCAGCCTGCCGCCCGGGACCAGAGTAGGTCCTGAAGCAATCCTGCGCTTTTGCGGCCAGCTCCCAAGAAAGCGAGTTGAAAAATGGAGCTCAGGGGCACTGCAATTCACAAACCTGCAGACTTATAAATGATCACTCTCGTCCACAAATATATTGAGGGAAGGCAACGAAGAGGATTTGAAAGCAAGGCAGAATTGCAGGAAACAGATTTCAGGAGGGAGATTCGAATCGCCTTTAAAGCACAGGAAAAGCGGCAAAACCTCGACAATGATGCCCTTGGCCAAAAAGGGTGTATGCGTTTTTTCCTGAATATATTCAGGAAAAAACGCATACGCCCTTTTTGGCCAACCAAGCAACCTGGAAAGGCAAATCAGCGCTACAAAGAAGTCTCGCTTCCCATCGGTCAAAAGGGCCATGCTGAATAAAGTGTCAAAACCAGAAATGCAGGACAGGCCATGGAGAAACGGGAGCCTTGCTACGCTGATGGGCGAGATGTAAATTGACAACAGCCACTCTGGAGAAGTGTACGGTGTGTCCTGAAACATCTAAAAAACTCAGCTTAGAGAGCATAGGGCACTTCCACTTATGGGCGTATAAATTGGGAAAACTAAAAATCAGCAAGACACAGGCACCCCAAAGTTTAGGGCTGCTCTGTTGACAAGAACCTCCACTTCGTTACACCTTAAATATCCCAGGAAAGAGAAAAATGGATAAAGAAGTTGTGGTCCTTATGTACAATGGAATATCACTCAGCCATGAAATCAACGTCATAAGGCTAGCAGCAGCATGATGAGTGGATTTAGGTACGACGATTCTAAGTGAAATAAGTCACACAGAAAAAGACACTTATCATAAGATATCACTTATAGAGGGAGTGTAAACACCGCTACCCTTGAACTGAATTACAAAACAGAACAGAGTCACATGTTTAGAAAACACACTATGGCTGCTTAACGGGAAAGGTGAGGTGCGGTGATGCATAAAACAAGGGTTTCAAATTAGCTCAGATACCGTTCCATAAACCCAATATGTAATAGACAAGACTTACTCCTAGCTCAGTGAATTGGACTCAACACCCCCTATTCACCGCCCAAGAATATATCTGACTAGTAAGAATCTTAAAACCTATGTATTGATATCTCTCTGTAAGTGAGTCAAGTGGGTGTAAAGCGGCATAAACACAGCAGTGAAAAGCAGCTAAACCCCATTATAAAAATCAATTACTTTTAAAAACCCGTGAAACAAAGACAGTGAAAGAGAGAGAAATTCTTCCAAAATTCGTTCAGGGGCTGTGATGCCACCTGGATTGACCATATCTAGACCCACAGCTGATTGAGACATAAGGGTGGACACTCTTGGGGCTGAGAGGTTTGGTGAGGTTGGGTGAGCAAACGCAGACCCTTTAAAGTAATACTGCGTGGTACCCATCCCATGGGTCCCAAATCTCCAGGTTCAAGGGCATCTTCCTACATCGAAAACATGCATGAGAAACCCAGAAGATGGTACACCGTGTGATCGGGAAAGGTTTCTAAAACGCACCTCATTTCTCATCTCCCTTGTGCGCGGGTTCGCCGTTCCAGCCGCTTTACAAGCAATCTCCCTCCTTGGAGAATCAGCACCTTTAACCTCCTGTTCCGTACAGGTTGCAATTTGTCCTGAGGATGAACGGGAAGAGGGGGAACCAATGAGAGACTAGCTCTAGGTGTTGGGACAGGCACAGGTCACTGTATTTTCCCATCAGGAAGAAGAATTAACCACAGGCTCAGCCTGCCGCCCGGGACCAGAGTAGGTCCTGAAGCAATCCTGCGCTTTTGCGGCCAGCTCCCAAGAAAGCGAGTTGAAAAATGGAGCTCAGGGGCACTGCAATTCACAAACCTGCAGACTTATAAATGATCACTCTCGTCCACAAATATATTGAGGGAAGGCAACGAAGAGGATTTGAAAGCAAGGCAGAATTGCAGGAAACAGATTTCAGGAGGGAGATTCGAATCGCCTTTAAAGCACAGGAAAAGCGGCAAAACCTCGACAATGATGCCCTTGGCCAAAAAGGGCGTATGCGTTTTTTCCTGAATATATTCAGGAAAAAACGCATACGCCCTTTTTGGCCAACCAAGCAACCTGGAAAGGCAAATCAGCGCTACAAAGAAGTCTCGCTTCCCATCGGTCAAAAGGGCCATGCTGAATAAAGTGTCAAAACCAGAAATGCAGGACAGGCCATGGAGAAACGGGAGCCTTGCTACGCTGATGGGCGAGATGTAAATTGACAACAGCCACTCTGGAGAAGTGTACGGTGTGTCCTGAAACATCTAAAAAACTCAGCTTAGAGAGCATAGGGCACTTCCACTTATGGGCGTATAAATTGGGAAAACTAAAAATCAGCAAGACACAGGCACCCCAAAGTTTAGGGCTGCTCTGTTGACAAGAACCTCCACTTCGTTACACATTAAATATCCCAGGAAAGAGAAAAATGGATAAAGAAGTTGTGGTCCTTATGTACAATGGAATATCACTCAGCCATGAACTCAACGTCATAAGGCTAGCAGCAGCATGATGAGTGGATTTAGGTACGACGATTCTAAGTGAAATAAGTCACACAGAAAAAGACACTTATCATAAGATATCACTTATAGAGGGAGTGTAAACACCGCTACCCTTGAACTGAATTACGAAACAGAACAGAGTCACACGTTTAGAAAACACACTATGGCTGCTTAACGGGAAAGGTGAGGTGGGGTGATGCATAAAAGAAGGGTTTCAAATTAGCTCAGATACCGTTCCATAAACCCAATATGTAATAGACAAGACTTACTCCTAGCTCAGTGAATTGGACTAAACACCCCCTATTCACCGCCCAAGAATATATCTGACTAGTAAGAATCTTAAAACCTATGTATTGATATCTCTCTGTAAGTGAGTCAAGTGGGTGTAAAGCGGCATAAACACAGCAGTGAAAAGCAGCTAAACCCCATTATAAAAATCAATTACTTTTAAAAACCCGTGAAACAAAGACAGTGAAAGAGATAGAAATTCTTACAAAATTCGTTCAGGGGCTGTGATGCCACCTGGATTGACCATATCTAGACCCACAGCTGATTGAGACATAAGGGTGGACACTCTTGGGGCTGAGAGGTTTGTTGAGGTTGGGTGAGCAAACGCAGACCCTTTAAAGTAATACTGCGTGGTACCCATCCCATGGGTCCCAAATCTCCAGGTTCAAGGGCATCTTCCTACATCGAAAACATGCATGAGCAACCCAGAAGATGGTACACCGTGTGATCGGGAAAGGTTTCTAAAACGCACCTCATTTCTCATCTCCCTTGTGCGCGGGTTCGCCATTCCAGCCGCTTTACAAGCAATCTCCCTCCTTGGAGAATCAGCACCTTTAACCTCCTGTTCCGTACAGGCTGCAATTTGTCCTGAGGATGAACGGGAAGAGGGGGAACCAATGAGAGACTAGCTCTAAGTGTTGGGACAGGCACAGGTCACTGTATTTTCCCATCAGGAAGAAGAATTAACCACAGGCTCAGCCTGCCGCCCGGGACCAGAGTAGGTCCTGAAGCAATCCTGCGCTTTTGCGGCCAGCTCCCAAGAAAGCGAGTTGAAAAATGGAGCTCAGGGGCACTGCAATTCACAAACCTGCAGACGTATAAATGATCACTCTCGTCCACAAATATATTGAGGGAAGGCAACGAAGAGGATTTGAAAGCAAGGCAGAATTGCAGGAAACAGATTTCAGGAGGGAGATTCGAATCGCCTTTAAAGCACAGGAAAAGCGGCAAAACCTCGACAATGATGCCCTTGGCCAAAAAGGGCGTATGCGTTTTTTCCTGAATATATTCAGGAAAAAACGCATACGCCCTTTTTGGCCAACCAAGCAACCTGGAAAGGCAAATCAGCGCTACAAAGAAGTCTCGCTTCCCATCGGTCAAAAGGGCCATGCTGAATAAAGTGTCGAAACCAGAAATGCAGGACAGGCCATGGAGAAACGGGAGCCTTGCTACGCTGATGGGCGAGATGTAAATTGACAACAGCCACTCTGGAGAAGTGTACGGTGTGTCCTGAAACATCTAAAAAACTCAGCTTAGAGAGCATAGGGCACTTCCACTTATGGGCGTATAAATTGGGAAAACTAAAAATCAGCAAGACACAGGCACCCCAAAGTTTAGGGCTGCTCTGTTCACAAGAACCTCCACTTCGTTACACCTTAAATATCCCAGGAAAGAGAAAAATGGATAAAGAAGTTGTGGTCCTTATGTACAATGGAATATCACTCAGCCATGAAATCAACGTCATAAGGCTAGCAGCAGCATGATGAGTGGATTTAGGTACGACGATTCTAAGTGAAATAAGTCACACAGAAAAAGACACTTATCATAAGATATCACTTATAGAGGGAGTGTAAACACCGCTACCCTTGAACTGAATTACAAAACAGAACAGAGTCACACGTTTAGAAAACACACTATGGCTACTTAACGGGAAAGGTGAGGTGGGGTGATGCATAAAACAAGGGTTTCAAATTAGCTCAGATACCGTTCCATAAACCCAATATGTAATAGACAAGACTTACTCCTAGCTCAGTGAATTGGACTAAACACCCCCTATTCACCGCCCAAGAATATATCTGACTAGTAAGAATCTTAAAACCTATGTATTGATATCTCTCTGTAAGTGAGTCAAGTGGGTGTAAAGCGGCATAAACACAGCAGTGAAAAGCAGCTAAACCCCATTATAAAAATCAATTACTTTTAAAAACCCGTGAAACAAAGACAGTGAAAGAGATAGAAATTCTTACAAAATTCGTTCAGGGGCTATGATGCCACCTGGATTGACCATATCTAGACCCACAGCTGATTGAGACATAAGGGTGGACACTCTTGGGGCTGAGAGGTTTGGTGAGGTTGGGTGAGCAAACGCAGACCCTTTAAAGTAATACTGCGTGGTACCCATCCCATGGGTCCCAAATCTCCAGGTTCAATGCCATCTTCCTACATCGAAAACATGCATGAGAAACCCAGAAGATGGTACACCGTGTGATCGGGAAAGGTTTCTAAAACGCACCTCATTTCTCATCTCCTTGTGCGCGGGTTCGCCGTTCCAGCCGCTTTACAAGCAATCTCCCTCCTTGGAGAATCAGCACCTTTAACCTCCTGTTCCGTACAGGTTGCAATTTGTCCTGAAGATGAACGGGAAGAGGGGGAACCAATGAGAGACTAGCTCTAGGTGTTGGGACAGGCACAGGTCACTGTATTTTCCCATCAGGAAGAAGAATTAACCACAGGCTCAGCCTGCCGCCCGGGACCAGAGTAGGTCCTGAAGCAATCCTGCGCTTTTGCGGCCAGCTCCCAAGAAAGCGAGTTGAAAAATGGAGCTCAGGGGCACTGCAATTCACAAACCTGCAGACGTATAAATGATCACTCTCGTCCACAAATATATTGAGGGAAGGCAACGAAGAGGATTTGAAAGCAAGGCAGAATTGCAGGAAACAGATTTCAGGAGGGAGATTCGAATCGCCTTTAAAGCACAGGAAAAGCGGCAAAACCTCGACAATGATGCCCTTGGCCAAAAAGGGCGTATGCGTTTTTTCCTGAATATATTCAGGAAAAAACGCATACGCCCTTTTTGGCCAACCAAGCAACCTGGAAAGGCAAATCAGCGCTACAAAGAAGTCTCGCTTCCCATCGGTCAAAAGGGCCATGCTGAATAAAGTGTCAAAACCAGAAATGCAGGACAGGCCATGGAGAAACGGGAGCCTTGCTACGCTGATGGGCGAGATGTAAATTGACAACAGCCACTCTGGAGAAGTGTACGGTGTGTCCTGAAACATCTAAAAAACTCAGCTTAGAGAGCATAGGGCACTTCCACTTATGGGCGTATAAATTGGGAAAACTAAAAATCAGCAAGACACAGGCACCCCAAAGTTTAGGGCTGCTCTGTTGACAAGAACCTCCACTTCGTTACACCTTAAATATCCCAGGAAAGAGAAAAATGGATAAAGAAGTTGTGGTCCTTATGTACAATGGAATATCACTCAGCCATGAACTCAACGTCATAAGGCTAGCAGCAGCATGATGAGTGGATTTAGGTACGACGATTCTAAGTGAAATAAGTCACACAGAAAAAGACACTTATCATAAGATATCACTTATAGAGGGAGTGTAAACACCGCTACCCTTGAACTGAATTACAAAACAGAAAAGAGTCACACGTTTAGAAAACACACTATGGCTGCTTAACGGGAAAGGTGAGGTGGGGTGATGCATAAAACAAGGGTTTCAAATTAGCTCAGATACCGTTCCATAAACCCAATATGTAATAGACAAGACTTACTCCTAGCTCAGTGAATTGGACTAAACACCCCCTATTCACCGCCCAAGAATATATCTGACTAGTAAGAATCTTAAAACCTATGTATTGATATCTCTCTGTAAGTGAGTCAAGTGGGTGTAAAGCGGCATAAACACAGCAGTGAAAAGCAGCTAAACCCCATTATAAAAATCAATTACTTTTAAAAACCCGTGAAACAAAGACAGTGAAAGAGATAGAAATTCTTACAAAATTCGTTCAGGGGCTATGATGCCACCTGGATTGACCATATCTAGACCCACAGCTGATTGAGACATAAGGGTGGACACTCTTGGGGCTGAGAGGTTTGGTGAGGTTGGGTGAGCAAACGCAGACCCTTTAAAGTAATACTGCGTGGTACCCATCCCATGGGTCCCAAATCTCCAGGTTCAATGCCATCTTCCTACATCGAAAACATGCATGAGAAACCCAGAAGATGGTACACCGTGTGATCGGGAAAGGTTTCTAAAACGCACCTCATTTCTCATCTCCTTGTGCGCGGGTTCGCCGTTCCAGCCGCTTTACAAGCAATCTCCCTCCTTGGAGAATCAGCACCTTTAACCTCCTGTTCCGTACAGGTTGCAATTTGTCCTGAAGATGAACGGGAAGAGGGGGAACCAATGAGAGACTAGCTCTAGGTGTTGGGACAGGCACAGGTCACTGTATTTTCCCATCAGGAAGAAGAATTAACCACAGGCTCAGCCTGCCGCCCGGGACCAGAGTAGGGCCTGAAGCAATCCTGTGCTTTTGCGGCCAGCTCCCAAGAAAGCGAGTTGAAAAATGGAGCTCAGGGGCACTGCAATTCACAAACCTGCAGACGTATAAATGATCACTCTCGTCCACAAATATATTGAGGGAAGGCAACGAAGAGGATTTGAAAGCAAGGCAGAATTGCAGGAAACAGATTTCAGGAGGGAGATTCGAATCGCCTTTAAAGCACAGGAAAAGCGGCAAAACCTCGACAATGATGCCCTTGGCCAAAAAGGGCGTATGCGTTTTTTCCTGAATATATTCAGGAAAAAACGCATACGCCCTTTTTGGCCAACCAAGCAACCTGGAAAGGCAAATCAGCGCTACAAAGAAGTCTCGCTTCCCACCGGTCAAAAGGGCCATGCTGTATAAAGTGTCAAAACCAGAAATGCAGGACAGGCCATGGAGAAACGGGAGCCTTGCTACGCTGATGGGCGAGATGTAAATTGACAACAGCCACTCTGGAGAAGTGTACGGTGTGTCCTGAAACATCTAAAAAACTCAGCTTAGAGAGCATAGGGCACTTCCACTTATGGGCGTATAAATTGGGAAAACTAAAAATCAGCAAGACACAGGCACCCCAAAGTTTAGGGCTGCTCTGTTGACAAGAACCTCCACTTCGTTACACCTTAAATATCCCAGGAAAGAGAAAAATGGATAAAGAAGTTGTGGTCCTTATGTACAATGGAATATCACTCAGCCATGAAATCAACGTCATAAGGCTAGTAGCAGCATGATGAGTGGATTTAGGTACGACGATTCTAAGTGAAATAAGTCACACAGAAAAAGACACTTATCATAAGATATCACTTATAGAGGGAATGTAAAAACCGCTACCCTTGAACTGAATTACAAAACAGAACAGAGTCACACATTTAGAAAACACACTATGGCTGCTTAACGGGAAAGGTGAGGTGGGGTGATGCATAAAACAAGGGTTTAAAATTAGCTCAGATACCGTTCCATAAATCCAATATGTAATAGACAAGACCTACTGCCTGCTCAGTGAATTGGACTCAACACCACCTATTCACCGACCACGAATATATCTGACTAGTAAGAATCTTTAAACCTATGTATTGATATCTCTCTGTAAGTGAGTCAAGTGGGTGTAAAGCGGCATAAACACAGCAGTGAAAAGCAGCTAAACCCCATTATAAAAATCAATTACTTTTAAAAACCCGTGAAACAAAGACAGTGAAAGAGAGAGAAATTCTTCCAAAATTCGTTCAGGGGCTGTGATGCCACCTGGATTGACCATATCTAGACCCACAGCTGATTGAGACATAAGGGTGGACACTCTTGGGGCTGAGAGGTTTGGTGAGGTTGGGTGAGCAAACGCAGACCCTTTAAAGTAATACTGCGTGGTACCCATCCCATGGGTCCCAAATCTCCAGGTTCAAGGGCATCTTCCTACATCGAAAACATGCATGAGAAACCCAGAAGATGGTACACCGTGTGATCGGGAAAGGTTTCTAAAACGCACCTCATTTCTCATCTCCCTTGTGCGCGGGTTCGCCGTTCCAGCCGCTTTACAAGCAATCTCCCTCCTTGGAGAATCAGCACCTTTAACCTCCTGTTCCGTACAGGTTGCAATTTGTCCTGAGGATGAACGGGAAGAGGGGGAACCAATGAGAGACTAGCTCTAGGTGTTGGGACAGGCACAGGTCACTGTATTTTCCCATCAGGAAGAAGAATTAACCACAGGCTCAGCCTGCCGCCCGGGACCAGAGTAGGTCCTGAAGCAATCCTGCGCTTTTGCGGCCAGCTCCCAAGAAAGCGAGTTGAAAAATGGAGCTCAGGGGCACTGCAATTCACAAACATGCAGACTTATAAATGATCACTCTCGTCCACAAATATATTGAGGGAAGGCAATGAAGAGGATTTGAAAGCAAGGCAGAATTGCAGGAAACAGATTTCAGGAGGGAGATTCGAATCGCCTTTAAAGCACAGGAAAAGCGGCAAAACCTCGACAATGATGCCCTTGGCCAAAAAGGGCGTATGCGTTTTTTCCTGAATATATTCAGGAAAAAACGCATACGCACTTTTTGGCCAACCAAGCAACCTGGAAAGGCAAATCAGCGCTACAAAGAAGTCTCGCTTCCCATCGGTCAAAAGGGCCATGCTGAATAAAGTGTCAAAACCAGAAATGCAGGACAGTCCATGGAGAAACGGGAGCCTTGCTACGCTGATGGGCGAGATGTAAATTGACAACAGCCACTCTGGAGAAGTGTACGGTGTGTCCTGAAACATCTAAAAAACTCAGCTTAGAGAGCATAGGGCACTTCCACTTATGGGCGTATAAATTGGGAAAACTAAAAATCAGCAAGACACAGGCACCCCAAAGTTTAGGGCTGCTCTGTTGACAAGAACCTCCACTTCGTTACACCTTAAATATCCCAGGAAAGAGAAAAATGCATAAAGAAGTTGTGGTCCTTATGTACAATGGAATATCACTCAGCCATGAAATCAACGTCATAAGGCTAGTAGCAGCATGATGAGTGGATTTAGGTACGACGATTCTAAGTGAAATAAGTCACACAGAAAAAGACACTTATCATAAGATATCACTTATAGAGGGAATGTAAAAACCGCTACCCTTGAACTGAATTACAAAACAGAACAGAGTCACACGTTTAGAAAACACACTATGGCTGCTTAACGGGAAAGGTGAGGTGGGGTGAGGCATAAAACAAGTCTTTCAAATTAGCTCAGATACCGTTCCATAAACCCAATATGTAATAGACAAGACCTACTCCTAGCTCAGTGAATTGGACTCAACACCCCCTATTCACTGCCCAAGAATATATCTGACTAGTAAGAATCTTAAAACCTATGTATTTATATCTCTCTGTAAGTGAGTCAAGTGGGTGTAAAGCGGCATAAACACAGCAGTGAAAAGCAGTTAAACCCCATTATAAAAATCAATTACTTTTAAAAACCCGTGAAACAAAGACAGTGAAAGAGAGAGAAATTCTTACAAAATTCGTTCAGGGGCTGTGATGCCACCTGGATTGACCATATCTAGACCCACAGCTGATTGAGACATAAGGGTGGACACTCTTGTGGCTGAGAGGTTTGGTGAGGTTGGGTGAGCAAACGCAGACCCTTTAAAATAATACTGCGTGGTACTCATCCCATGGGTCCCAAACCTCCAGGTTGAAGGGCATCTTCCTAAATCGAAAACATGCATGAGAAACCCATAAGATGGTACACCGTGTGATCGGGAAACTTTTCTAAAACGCACCTCATTTCTCATCTCCTTGTGCTCGGGTTCGCCATTCCAGCCGCTTTACTAGCAATCTCCCTCTTTGAAGAATCAGCACCTTTAACCTCCTGTTCCGTACAGGTTGCAATTTGTCCTGAGGATGAACGGGAAGACGGGGAACCAATGAGAGACTAGCTCTAAGTGTTGGGACAGGCACAGGTCACTCTATTTTCCCATCAGGAAGAAGAATTAACCACAGGCTCAGCCTGCCGCCCGGGACCAGAATAGGGCCTGAAGAAATCCTGCGCTTTTGCGGCCAGCGCCCAAGAAAGCGAGATGAAGAATGGAGCTCAGGGGCACTGCAATTCACAAACCTGCAGACTTATAAATGATCACTCTCGTCCACAAATATATGGAGGGAAGGCAACGAAAAGGATTTGAAAGCAAGGCAGAATTGCAGGAAACAGATTTCAGGAGGGAGATTCGAATCGCCTTTAAAGCACAGGAAAAGCGGCAAAACCTCGACAATGATGCCCTTGACCAAAAAGGGCGTATGCGTTTTTTCCTGAATATATTCAGGAAAAAACGCATACGCCCTTTTTGGCCAACCAAGCAACCTGGAAAGGCAAATCAGCGCTACAAAGAAGTATTGCTTCCCATCGGTCAAAAGGGCCATGCTGAGTAAAGTCTCAAAACCAGAAATGCAGGACAGGCCATGGAGAAACGGCAGCCTTGCTACTCTGTTGGGCAGGATGTAAATTGCCAACAGCCACTCTGGAGAAGTGTACGGTGTGTCCTGAAACATCTAAAAAACTCAGCTTAGAGAGCATAGGGCCCTTCCACTCATGGGGGTATAAATTGGGAAAACAAAAAATCAGCAAGACACAGGCACCCCAAAGTTTAGGGCTGCTCTGTTGACAAGAACCTCCACTTCGTTACACCTTAAATATCCCAGGAAAGAGAAAAATGGATAAAGAAGTTGTGGTCCTTATGTACAATGGAATATCACTCAGCCATGAAATCAACGTCATAAGGCTAGTAGCAGCATGATGAGTGGATTTAGGTACGACGATTCTAAGTGAAATAAGTCACACAGAGAAAGACACTTATCATAAGATATCACTTATAGAGGAAGTGTAAAAACCGCTACCCTTGAACTGAATTACAAAACAGAACAGAGTCACACGTTTAGAAAACACACTATGGCTGCTTAACGGGAAAGGTGAGGTGGGGTGATGCATAAAACAAGGGTTTCAAATTAGCTCAGATACCGTTCCATAAACCCAATATGTAATAGACAAGACCTACTCCTAGCTCAGTGAATTGGACTCAACACCCCCTATTCACTGCCCAAGAATATATCTGACTAGTAAGAATCTTAAAACCTATGTATTGATATCTCTCTGTAAGTGAGTCAAGTGGGTGTAAAGCGGCAAAAACACAGCAGTGAAAAGCAGTTAAACCCCATTATAAAAATCAATTACTTTTAAAAACCCGTGAAACAAAGACAGTGAAAGAGAGAGAAATTCTTACAAAATTTGTTCAGGGGCTCTGATGCCACCTGGATTGACCATATCTAGACCCACAGCTGATTGAGACATAAGGGTGGACACTCTTGGGGCTGAGAGGTTTGGTGAGGTTGGGTGAGCAAACGCAGACCCTTTAAAGTAATACTGCGTGGTACTCATCCCATGGGTCCCAAATCTCCAGGTTCAAGGGCATCTTCCTACATCGAAAACATGCATGAGCTACCCAGAAGATGGTACACCGTGTGATCGGGAAACGTTTCTAAAACGCACCTAATTTCTCATCTCCTTGTGCTCGGGTTCGCCATTTCAGCCGCTTTACTAGCAATCTCCCTCTTTGAAGAATCAGCACCTTTAACCTCCTGTTCCGTACAGGTTGCAATTTGTCCTGAGGATGAACGGGAAGAGGGGGAACCAATGAGAGACTAGCTCTAGGTGTTGGGACAGGCACAGGTCACTGTATTTTCCCATCAGGAAGAAGAATTAACCACAGGCTCAGCCTGCCGCCCGGGACCAGAGTAGGTCCTGAAGCAATCCTGCGCTTTTGCGGCCAGCTCCCAAGAAAGCGAGTTGAAAAATGGAGCTCAGGGGCACTGCAATTCACAAACATGCAGACTTATAAATGATCACTCTCGTCCACAAATATATTGAGGGAAGGCAATGAAGAGGATTTGAAAGCAAGGCAGAATTGCAGGAAACAGATTTCAGGAGGGAGATTCGAATCGCCTTTAAAGCACAGGAAAAGCGGCAAAACCTCGACAATGATGCCCTTGGCCAAAAAGGGCGTATGCGTTTTTTCCTGAATATATTCAGGAAAAAACGCATACGCACTTTTTGGCCAACCAAGCAACCTGGAAAGGCAAATCAGCGCTACAAAGAAGTCTCGCTTCCCATCGGTCAAAAGGGCCATGCTGAATAAAGTGTCAAAACCAGAAATGCAGGACAGTCCATGGAGAAACGGGAGCCTTGCTACGCTGATGGGCGAGATGTAAATTGACAACAGCCACTCTGGAGAAGTGTACGGTGTGTCCTGAAACATCTAAAAAACTCAGCTTAGAGAGCATAGGGCACTTCCACTTATGGGCGTATAAATTGGGAAAACTAAAAATCAGCAAGACACAGGCACCCCAAAGTTTAGGGCTGCTCTGTTGACAAGAACCTCCACTTCGTTACACCTTAAATATCCCAGGAAAGAGAAAAATGCATAAAGAAGTTGTGGTCCTTATGTACAATGGAATATCACTCAGCCATGAAATCAACGTCATAAGGCTAGTAGCAGCATGATGAGTGGATTTAGGTACGACGATTCTAAGTGAAATAAGTCACACAGAAAAAGACACTTATCATAAGATATCACTTATAGAGGGAATGTAAAAACCGCTACCCTTGAACTGAATTACAAAACAGAACAGAGTCACACGTTTAGAAAACACACTATGGCTGCTTAACGGGAAAGGTGAGGTGGGGTGAGGCATAAAACAAGTCTTTCAAATTAGCTCAGATACCGTTCCATAAACCCAATATGTAATAGACAAGACCTACTCCTAGCTCAGTGAATTGGACTCAACACCCCCTATTCACTGCCCAAGAATATATCTGACTAGTAAGAATCTTAAAACCTATGTATTTATATCTCTCTGTAAGTGAGTCAAGTGGGTGTAAAGCGGCATAAACACAGCAGTGAAAAGCAGTTAAACCCCATTATAAAAATCAATTACTTTTAAAAACCCGTGAAACAAAGACAGTGAAAGAGAGAGAAATTCTTACAAAATTCGTTCAGGGGCTGTGATGCCACCTGGATTGACCATATCTAGACCCACAGCTGATTGAGACATAAGGGTGGACACTCTTGTGGCTGAGAGGTTTGGTGAGGTTGGGTGAGCAAACGCAGACCCTTTAAAATAATACTGCGTGGTACTCATCCCATGGGTCCCAAATCTCCAGGTTGAAGGGCATCTTCCTAAATCGAAAACATGCATGAGAAACCCATAAGATGGTACACCGTGTGATCGGGAAACTTTTCTAAAACGCACCTCATTTCTCATCTCCTTGTGCTCGGGTTCGCCATTCCAGCCGCTTTACTAGCAATCTCCCTCTTTGAAGAATCAGCACCTTTAACCTCCTGTTCCGTACAGGTTGCAATTTGTCCTGAGGATGAACGGGAAGACGGGGAACCAATGAGAGACTAGCTCTAAGTGTTGGGACAGGCACAGGTCACTCTATTTTCCCATCAGGAAGAAGAATTAACCACAGGCTCAGCCTGCCGCCCGGGACCAGAATAGGGCCTGAAGAAATCCTGCGCTTTTGCGGCCAGCGCCCAAGAAAGCGAGATGAAGAATGGAGCTCAGGGGCACTGCAATTCACAAACCTGCAGACTTATAAATGATCACTCTCGTCCACAAATATATGGAGGGAAGGCAACGAAAAGGATTTGAAAGCAAGGCAGAATTGCAGGAAACAGATTTCAGGAGGGAGATTCGAATCGCCTTTAAAGCACAGGAAAAGCGGCAAAACCTCGACAATGATGCCCTTGACCAAAAAGGGCGTATGCGTTTTTTCCTGAATATATTCAGGAAAAAACGCATACGCCCTTTTTGGCCAACCAAGCAACCTGGAAAGGCAAATCAGCGCTACAAAGAAGTCTCGCTTCCCATCGGTCAAAAGGGCCATGCTGAATAAAGTGTCAAAACCAGAAATGCAGGACAGTCCATGGAGAAACGGGAGCCTTGCTACGCTGATGGGCGAGATGTAAATTGACAACAGCCACTCTGGAGAAGTGTACGGTGTGTCCTGAAACATCTAAAAAACTCAGCTTAGAGAGCATAGGGCACTTCCACTTATGGGCGTATAAATTGGGAAAACTAAAAATCAGCAAGACACAGGCACCCCAAAGTTTAGGGCTGCTCTGTTGACAAGAACCTCCACTTCGTTACACCTTAAATATCCCAGGAAAGAGAAAAATGCATAAAGAAGTTGTGGTCCTTATGTACAATGGAATATCACTCAGCCATGAAATCAACGTCATAAGGCTAGTAGCAGCATGATGAGTGGATTTAGGTACGACGATTCTAAGTGAAATAAGTCACACAGAAAAAGACACTTATCATAAGATATCACTTATAGAGGGAATGTAAAAACCGCTACCCTTGAACTGAATTACAAAACAGAACAGAGTCACACGTTTAGAAAACACACTATGGCTGCTTAACGGGAAAGGTGAGGTGGGGTGAGGCATAAAACAAGTCTTTCAAATTAGCTCAGATACCGTTCCATAAACCCAATATGTAATAGACAAGACCTACTCCTAGCTCAGTGAATTGGACTCAACACCCCCTATTCACTGCCCAAGAATATATCTGACTAGTAAGAATCTTAAAACCTATGTATTTATATCTCTCTGTAAGTGAGTCAAGTGGGTGTAAAGCGGCATAAACACAGCAGTGAAAAGCAGTTAAACCCCATTATAAAAATCAATTACTTTTAAAAACCCGTGAAACAAAGACAGTGAAAGAGAGAGAAATTCTTACAAAATTCGTTCAGGGGCTGTGATGCCACCTGGATTGACCATATCTAGACCCACAGCTGATTGAGACATAAGGGTGGACACTCTTGTGGCTGAGAGGTTTGGTGAGGTTGGGTGAGCAAACGCAGACCCTTTAAAATAATACTGCGTGGTACTCATCCCATGGGTCCCAAATCTCCAGGTTGAAGGGCATCTTCCTAAATCGAAAACATGCATGAGAAACCCATAAGATGGTACACCGTGTGATCGGGAAACTTTTCTAAAACGCACCTCATTTCTCATCTCCTTGTGCTCGGGTTCGCCATTCCAGCCGCTTTACTAGCAATCTCCCTCTTTGAAGAATCAGCACCTTTAACCTCCTGTTCCGTACAGGTTGCAATTTGTCCTGAGGATGAACGGGAAGACGGGGAACCAATGAGAGACTAGCTCTAAGTGTTGGGACAGGCACAGGTCACTCTATTTTCCCATCAGGAAGAAGAATTAACCACAGGCTCAGCCTGCCGCCCGGGACCAGAATAGGGCCTGAAGAAATCCTGCGCTTTTGCGGCCAGCGCCCAAGAAAGCGAGATGAAGAATGGAGCTCAGGGGCACTGCAATTCACAAACCTGCAGACTTATAAATGATCACTCTCGTCCACAAATATATGGAGGGAAGGCAACGAAAAGGATTTGAAAGCAAGGCAGAATTGCAGGAAACAGATTTCAGGAGGGAGATTCGAATCGCCTTTAAAGCACAGGAAAAGCGGCAAAACCTCGACAATGATGCCCTTGACCAAAAAGGGCGTATGCGTTTTTTCCTGAATATATTCAGGAAAAAACGCATACGCCCTTTTTGGCCAACCAAGCAACCTGGAAAGGCAAATCAGCGCTACAAAGAAGTATTGCTTCCCATCGGTCAAAAGGGCCATGCTGAGTAAAGTCTCAAAACCAGAAATGCAGGACAGGCCATGGAGAAACGGCAGCCTTGCTACTCTGTTGGGCAGGATGTAAATTGCCAACAGCCACTCTGGAGAAGTGTACGGTGTGTCCTGAAACATCTAAAAAACTCAGCTTAGAGAGCATAGGGCCCTTCCACTCATGGGGGTATAAATTGGGAAAACAAAAAATCAGCAAGACACAGGCACCCCAAAGTTTAGGGCTGCTCTGTTGACAAGAACCTCCACTTCGTTACACCTTAAATATCCCAGGAAAGAGAAAAATGGATAAAGAAGTTGTGGTCCTTATGTACAATGGAATATCACTCAGCCATGAAATCAACGTCATAAGGCTAGTAGCAGCATGATGAGTGGATTTAGGTACGACGATTCTAAGTGAAATAAGTCACACAGAGAAAGACACTTATCATAAGATATCACTTATAGAGGAAGTGTAAAAACCGCTACCCTTGAACTGAATTACAAAACAGAACAGAGTCACACGTTTAGAAAACACACTATGGCTGCTTAACGGGAAAGGTGAGGTGGGGTGATGCATAAAACAAGGGTTTCAAATTAGCTCAGATACCGTTCCATAAACCCAATATGTAATAGACAAGACCTACTCCTAGCTCAGTGAATTGGACTCAACACCCCCTATTCACTGCCCAAGAATATATCTGACTAGTAAGAATCTTAAAACCTATGTATTGATATCTCTCTGTAAGTGAGTCAAGTGGGTGTAAAGCGGCAAAAACACAGCAGTGAAAAGCAGTTAAACCCCATTATAAAAATCAATTACTTTTAAAAACCCGTGAAACAAAGACAGTGAAAGAGAGAGAAATTCTTACAAAATTTGTTCAGGGGCTCTGATGCCACCTGGATTGACCATATCTAGACCCACAGCTGATTGAGACATAAGGGTGGACACTCTTGGGGCTGAGAGGTTTGGTGAGGTTGGGTGAGCAAACGCAGACCCTTTAAAGTAATACTGCGTGGTACTCATCCCATGGGTCCCAAATCTCCAGGTTCAAGGGCATCTTCCTACATCGAAAACATGCATGAGCTACCCAGAAGATGGTACACCGTGTGATCGGGAAACGTTTCTAAAACGCACCTAATTTCTCATCTCCTTGTGCTCGGGTTCGCCATTTCAGCCGCTTTACTAGCAATCTCCCTCTTTGAAGAATCAGCACCTTTAACCTCCTGTTCCGTACAGGTTGCAATTTGTCCTGAGGATGAACGGGAAGAGGGGGAACCAATGAGAGACTAGCTCTAGGTGTTGGGACAGGCACAGGTCACTCTATTTTCCCATCAGGAAGAAGAATTAACCACAGGCTCAGCCTGCCGCCCGGGACCAGAGTACGGCCTGAAGCAATCCTGCGCTTTTGCGGCCAGCTCCCAAGAAAGCGAGTTGAAAAATGGAGCTCAGGGGCACTGCAATTCACAAACCTGCAGACTTATAAATAATCACTCTCTTTCACAAATATATTGAGGGAAGGCAACGAAGAGGATTTGAAAGCAAGGCAGAATTGCAGGAAAGAGATTTCAGGAGGGAGATTCGTATCGCCTTTAAAGCACAGGAAAAGCGGCAAAACCTCGACAATGATGCCCTTGGCCAAAAAGGGCGTATGCGTTTTTTCCTGAATATATTCAGGAAAAAACGCATACGCCCTTTTTGGCCAACCAAGCAACCTGGAAAGGCAAATCAGCGCTACAAAGAAGTCTCGCTTCCCATCGGTCAAAAGGGCCATGCTGAGTAAAGTCTCAAAACCAGAAATGCAGGACAGGCCATGAAGAAACGGGAGCCTTGCTACTCTGTTGGGCAGGATGTAAATTGCCAACAGCCACTCTGGAGAAGTGTACGGTGTGTCCTGAAACATCTAAAAAACTCAGCTTAGAGAGCATAGGGCACTTCCACTCATGGGCGTATAAATTGGGAAAACGAAAAATCAGCAAGACACAGGCACCCCAAAGTTTAGGGCTGCTCTGTTGACAAGAACCTCGACTTCTTTACACCTTAAATATCCCAGGAAAGAGAAAAATGGAAAAAGAAGTTGTGGTCCTTATGTACAATGGAATATCACTCAGCCATGAAATCAACGTCATAAGGCTAGTAGCAGCATGATGAGTGGTTTTAGGTACGACGATTCTAAGTGAAATAAGTCACACAGAAAAAGACACTTATCAAAACATATCACTTATAGAGGGAGTGTAAAAACCGCTACCCATGAACTGAATTACAAAACAGAACAGAGTCACACGTTTAGAAAACACACTATGGCTGCTTAACGGGAAAGGTGAGGTGGGGTGATGCATAAAACAAGGGTTTCAAATTAGCTCAGATACCGTTCCATAAACCCAATATGTAATAGACAAGATCTACTCCTAGCTCAGTGAATTGGACTCAACACCCCCTATTCACTGCCCAAGAATATATCTGACTAGTAAGAATCTTAAAACCTATGTATTGATATCTCTCTGTAAGTGAGTCAAGTGGGTGTAAAGCGGCATAAACACAGCAGTGAAAAGCAGTTAAACCCCATTATAAAAATCAATTACTTTTAAAAACCCGTGAAACAAAGACAGTGAAAGAGAGAGAAATTCTTACAAAATTCGTTCAGGGGCTGTGATGCCACCTGGATTGACCATATCTAGACCCACAGCTGATTGAGACATAAGGGTGGACACTCTTGGGGCTGAGAGGTTTGGTGAGGTTGGTTGAGGAAACGCAGACCCTTTAAAGTAATATTATGTGGTACCCATCCCATGGGTCCCAAATCTCCAGGTTCAAGGGCATCTTCCTACATCGAAATCATGCATGAGAAACCCAGAAGATGGTACACCGTGTGATCGGGAAAGGTTTCCAAAACGCACCTCATTTCTCATCTCATTGTGCTCGGGTTCGCCATTCCAGCCGCTTTACTAGCAATCTCCCTCCTTGGAGAATCAGCACCTTTAACCTCCTGTTCCGTACAGGTTGCAATTTTTCCTGAGGATGAACGGAAAGAGAGGGAACCAATGAGAGACTAGCTCTAGGTGTTGGGACAGGCACAGGTCACTCTATTTTCCCATCAGGAAGAAGAATTAACCACAGGCTCAGCCTGCCGCCCGGGACCAGAATAGGGCCTGAAGCAATCCTGCGCTTTTGCGGCCAGCTCCCAAGAAAGCGAGTTGAAAAATGGAGCTCAGGGGCACTGCAATTCACAAACCTGCAGACTTATAAATGAACACTCTCGTCCACAAATATATTGAGGGAAGGCAACGAAGAGGATTTGAAAGCAAGGGAGAATTGAAGGAAACATATTTCAGGAGGGAGATTCGAATCGCCTTTAAAGCACACGAAAAGCGGCAAAACCTCGACAATGATGCCGTTGGCCAAAAAGGGCGTATGCGTTTTTTCCTGAATATATTAAGGAAAAAACGCATACGCCCTTTTTGGCCAACCAAGCAACCTGGAAAGGCCAATCAGCACTACAAAGAAGTCACTCTTCCCATCGGTCAAAAGGGCCATGCTGAATAAAGTGTCAAAACCAGAAATGCAGGACAGTCCATGGAGAAACGGGAGCCTGGCTACGCTGATGGGCGGGATGTAAATTGCCGACAGCCACTCTGGAGAAGTGTACGGTATGTCCTGAAACATCTAAAAAACTGAGCTTAGAGAGCATAGGGCACTTCCACTCATGAGCGTATAAATTGGGAAAACTAAAAATCAGCAAGACACAGGCAACCCAAAGTTTAGGGCTGCTCTGTTGACAAGAACCTCCATTTCGTTACACCTTAAATATCCCAGGAAAGAGAAAAATGGATAAAGAAGTTGTGGTCCTTATGTACAATGGAATATCACTCAGCCATGAAATCAACGTCATAAGGCTAGTAGCAGCATCATGAGTGGATTTAGGTACGACGATTCTAAGTGAAATAAGTCACACAGAAAAAGACACTCATCTTAAGATATCACTTATAGAGGGAATGTAAAAACCGCTACCCTTGAACTGAATTACAAAACAGAACAGAGTCACACGTTTAGAAAACACACTATGGCTGCTTAACGGGAAAGGTGAGGTGGGGTGATGCATAAAACAAGGGTTTAAAATTAGCTCAGATACCGTTCCATAAATCCAATATGTAATAACCAAGACCTACTGCCTGCTCAGTGAATTGGACTCAACACCACCTATTCACCGACCAAGAATATATCTGACTAGTAAGAATCTTAAAACCTATGTATTGATATCTCTCTGTAAGTGAGTCAAGTGGGTGTAAAGCGGCATAAACACAGCAGTGAAAAGCAGCTAAACCCCATTATAAAAATCAATTTCTTTTAAAAACCCGTGAAACAAAGACAGTGAAGGAGAGAACAAGTCTTACAAAATTCGTGCAGGGGCTGTGATGCCACCTGGATTGACCATATCTAGACCCACAGCTGATTGAGACATAAGGGTGGACACTCTTGGGGCTGAGAGGTTTGGTGAGGTTGGGTGAGGAAACGCAGACCCTTTAAAATAATATTACGTGGTACCCATCCCATGGGTCCCAAATCTCCAAGTTCAAGGGCATCTTCCTACATCGAAAACATGCATGAGAAACCCAGAAGATGGTACACCGTGTGATCGGGAAAGGTTTCCAAAACGCACCTCATTTCTCATCTCCTTGTGGTCGGGTTCGCCATTCCAGCCGCTTTACTAGCAATCTCCCTCCTTGGAGAATCAGCACCTTTAACCTCCTGTTCCGTACAGGTTGCAATTTTTCCTGAGGATGAACGGGAAGAGGGAGAACCAATGAGAGACTAGCTCTAGGTGTTGGGACAGGCACAGGTCACTCTATTTTCCCATCAGGAAGAAGAATTAACCACAGGCTCAGCCTGCCGCCCGGGACCAGAATAGGGCCTGAAGCAATCCTGCGCTTTTGCGGTCAGCTCCCAAGAAAGCGAGTTCAAAAATGGAGCTCAGGGGCACTGCAATTCACAAACCTGCAGACTTATAAATGGTCACTCTCGTCCACAAATATATTGAGGGAAGGCAACGAAGAGGATTTGAAAACAAGGCAGAATTGCAGGAAACAGATTTCAGTAGATGAGATTCGAATGCCCTTTAAAGCACAGGAAAGCGGCAAATCCTCGACAATGATGCCGTTGGCCAAAAAGGGCGTATGCGTTTTTTCCTGAATATATTCAGGAAAAAACGCATACGCCCTTTTTGGCCAACCAAGCAACCTGGAAAGGACAATCAGCGCTACAAAGAAGTCTCTCTTCCCATCGGTCAAAAGGGCCATGCTGAATAAAGTGTCAAAACCAGAAATGCAGGACAGGCCATGGAGAAACGGGAGCCTGGCTACGCTGACGGGCGGGATGTAAATTACCAACAGCCACTCTGGCGAAGTGTACGGTATGTCCTGAAACATCTAAAAAACTGAGCTTAGAGAGCATAGGGCACTTCCACTCATGAGCGTATAAATTGGGAAAACTAAAAATCTGCAAGACACTGGCACCCCATAGTTTAGGGCTGCTCTGTTGACAAGAACCTCCATTTCGTTACACCTTAAATATCCCAGGAAAGAGAAAAATGGATAAAGAAGTTGTGGTCCTTATGTACAATGGAATATCACTCAGCCATGAAATCAACGTCATAAGGCTAGTAGCAGCATCATGAGTGGATTTAGGTACGACGATTCTAAGTGAAATAAGTCACACAGAAAAAGACACTTATCATAAGATATCACTTATAGAGGGAATGTAAAAACCGCTACCCTTGAACTGAATTACAAAACAGAACAGAGTCACACGTTTAGAAAACACACTATGGCTGCTTAACGGGAAAGGTGAGGTGGGGTGATGCATAAAACAAGGGTTTAAAATTAGCTCAGATACCGTTCCATAAATCCAATATGTAATAGACAAGACCTACTGCCTGCTCAGTGAATTGGACTCAACACCCCCTATTCACCGACCTAGAATATATCTGACTAGTAAGAATCTTAAAACCTATGTATTGATATCTCTCTGTAAGTGAGTCAAGTGGGTGTAAAGCGGCATAAACACAGCAGTGAAAAGCAGCTAAACCCCATTATAAAAATCAATTTCTTTTAAAAACCCGTGAAAAAAAGACAGTGAAGGAGAGAACAAGTCTTACAAAATTCGTGCAGGGGCTGTGATGCCACCTGGATTGACCATATCTAGACCCACAGCTGATTGAGACATAAGGGTGGACACTCTTGGGGCTGAGAGGTTTGGTGAGGTTGGGTGAGGAAACGCAGACCCTTTAAAGTAATACTGCGTGGTACCCATCCCATGGGTCCCAAATCTCCAGGTTCAAGGGCATCTTCCTACATCGAAAACATGCATGAGAAACCCAGAAGATGGTACACCGTGTGATCGGGAAAGGTTTCCGAAACGCACCTCATTTCTCATCTCCTTGTGCTCGGGTTGGCCATTCCAGACGCTTTACTAGCAATCTCCCTCCTTGGAGAATCAGCACCTTTAACCTCCTGTTCCGTACAGGTTGCAATTTGTCCTGAGGATGAACGGGAAGAGGGGGAACCAATGAGAGACTAGCTCTAGGTGTTGGGACAGGCACAGGTCACTCTATTTTCCCATCAGGAAGAATAATTAACCACAGGCTCAGCCTGCCGCCCGGGACCAGAATAGGGCCTGAAGCAATCCTGCGCTTTTGCGGCCAGCTCCCAAGAAAGCGAGTTGAAAATTGGAGCTCAGGGGCACTGCAATTCGCAAACCTGCAGACTTATAAATGATCACTCTCGTCCACAAATATATTGAGGGAAGGCAACGAAGAGGATTTGAAAGCAAGGCAGAATTGCAGGAAACAGATTTCAGGAGGGAGATTCGAATCGCCTTTAAAGAACAGGAAAAGCGGCAAAACATCGACAATGATGCCATTGGCCAAAAAGGGCGTATGCGTTTTTTCCTGAATATATTCAGGAAAAAACGCATACGCCCTTTTTGGCGAACCAAGCAACCTGGAAAGGCCAATCAGCGCTACAAAGAAGTCTCTCTTCCCATCGGTCAAAAGGGCCATGCTGAATAAAGTGTCAAAACCAGAAATGCAGGACAGGCCATGGAGAAACGGGAGCCTGGCTACGCTGATGGGCGGGATGTAAATTGCCGACAGCTACTCTGGAGAAGTGTACGGTATGTCCTGAAACATCTAAAAAACTGAGCTTAGGGAGCATAGGGCACTTCCACTCATGGGCATATAAATTGGGAAAACTAAAGATCAGCAAGACACAGGCACCCCAAAGTTTAGGGCTGCTCTGTTGACAAGACCCTCCACTTCTTTACACCTTAAATATCCCAGGAAAGAGAAAAATGGATAAAGAAGTTGTGGTCCTTATGTACAATGGAATATCACTCAGCCATGAAATCAACGTCATAAGGCTAGTAGCAGCATGATGAGTGGATTTAGGTACGACGATTCTAAGTGAAATAAGTCACACAGAAAAAGACACTTATCATAAGATATCACTTATAGAGGGAATGAAAAAACCGCTACCCTTGAACTGAATTACAAAACAGAACAGAGTCACACGTTTAGAAAACACACTATGGCTGCTTAACGGGAAAGGTGAGGTGGGGTGATGCATAAAACAAGGGTTTAAAATTAGCTCAGATACCGTTCCATAAATCCAATATGTAATAGACAAGACCTACTGCCTGCTCAGTGAATTGGACTCATCACCCCCTATTCACCGACCAAGAATATATCTGACTAGTAAGAATCTTAAAACCTATGTATTGATATCTCTCTGGAAGTGAGTCAAGTGGGTGTAAAGCGGCATAAACACAGCAGTGAAAAGCAGCTAAACCCCATTATAAAAATCAATTTCTTTTAAAAACCCGTGAAACAAAGACAGTGAAGGAGAGAACAAGTCTTACAAAATTCGTGCAGGGGCTGTGATGCCACCTGGATTGACCATATCTAGACCCACAGCTGATTGAGACATAAGGGTGGACACTCTTGGGGCTGAGAGGTTTGGTGAGGTTGGGTGAGGAAACGCAGACCCTTTAAAGTAATACTGCGTGGTACCCATCCCATGGGTCCCAAATCTCCAGGTTCAAGGGCATCTTCCTACATCGAAAACATGCATGAGAAACCCAGAAGATGGTACACCGTGTGATCGGGAAAGGTTTCCGAAACGCACCTCATTTCTCATCTCCTTGTGCTCGGGTTCGCCATTCCAGCCGCTTTACTAGCAATCTCCCTCCTTGGAGAATCAGCACCTTTAACCTCCTGTTCCGTACAGGTTGCAATTTGTCCTGAGGATGAACGGGAAGAGGGGGAACCAATGAGAGACTAGCTCTAGGTGTTGGGACAGGCACAGGTCACTCTATTTTACCATCAGGAAGAAAAATTAACCACAGGCTCAGCCTGCCGCCCGGGACCAGAATAGGGCCTGAAGAAATCCTGCGCTTTTGCGGCCAGCTCCCAAGAAAGCGAGTGGAAAAATGGAGCTCAGGGGCACTGCAATTCACAAACCTGTAGACTTATAAATGCTCACTCTCGTCCACAAATATATTGAGGGAAGGCAACGAAGAGGATTTGAAAGCAAGGGAGAATTGCAGGAAACAGATTTCAGGAGGGAGATTCGAATCGCCTTTAAAGCACACGAAAAGCGGCAAAACCTCGACAATGATGCCGTTGGCCAAAAAGGGCGTATGCGTTTTTTCCTGAATATATTAAGGAAAAAACGCATACGCCCTTTTTGGCCAACCAAGCAACCTGGAAATGCCAATCAGCACTACAAAGAAGTCACTCTTCCCTTTGGTCAAAAGGGCCATGCTGAATAAAGTGTCAAAACCAGAAATGCAGGACAGGCCATGGAGAAACGGGAGCCTTGCTACGCTGATGGACAGGATGTAAATTGCCGACAGCCACTCTGGAGAAGTGTACGGTATGTCCTGAAACATCTAAAAAACTGAGCTTAGAGAGCATAGGGCACTTCCACTCATGAGCGTATAAATTGGGAAAAATAAAAATCAGCAAGACACAGGCAACCCAAAGTTTAGGGCTGCTCTGTTGACAAGAACCTCCATTTCGTTACACCTTAAATATCCCAGGAAAGAGAAAAATGGATAAAGAAGTTGTGGTCCTTATGTACAATGGAATATCACTCAGCCATGAAATCAACGTCATAAGGCTAGTAGCAGCATGATGAGTGGATTTAGGTACGACGATTCTAAGTGAAATAAGTCACACAGAAAAAGACACTCATCTTAAGATATCACTTATAGAGGGAATGTAAAAACCACTACCCTTGAACTGAATTACAAAACAGAACAGAGTCACACGTTTAGAAAACACACTATGGCTGCTTAACGGGAAAGATGAGGTGGGGTGATGCATAAAACAAGGGTTTAAAATTAGCTCAGATTCCGTTCCATAAACCCAATAGGTAATAGACAAGACCTACTCCTAGTTCAGTGAATTGGACTCAACACCACCTATTCACCGCCCAAGAATATATCTGAATAGTAAGAATCTTAAAACCTATGTATTGATATCTCTCTGGAAGTGAGTCAAGTGTGTGTAAAGCGGCATAAACACAGCAGTGTAAAGCAGCTAAACCCCATTATAAAAATCAATTACTTTTAAAAACCCGTGGAACAAAGACAGTGAAAGAGAGAGAAATTCTTACAAAATTCGTGCAGGGGATGTGATGCCACCTGGATTGACCATATCTAGACCCACACCTGATTGAGACATAAGGGTGGACACTCTTGGGGCTGAGAGGTTTGGTGAGGTTGGGTGAGGAAACGCAGACCCTTTAAAGTAATACTGCATGGTACCCATCCCATGGGTCCCAAATCTCCAGGTTCAAGGGCATCTTCCTACATCGAAAACATGCATGAGAAACCCAGAAGATGGTACACCGTGTAATCGGGAAAGGTTTCCAAAACGCACCTCATTTCTCATCTCCTTGTGCTCGGGTTCGCCATTCCAGCCGCTTTACTAGCAATCTCCCTCCTTGGAGAATCAGCACCTTTAACCTCCTGTTCCGTACAGGTTGCAATTTTTCCTGAGGATGAACGGGAAGAGGGGGAACCTATGAGAGACTAGCTCTAGGTGTTGGGACAGGCACAGGTCACTCTATTTTCCCATCAGGAAGAACAATTAACCACAGGCTCAGCCTGCCGCCCGGGACCAGAATAGGGCCTGAAGCAATCCTGCGCTTTTGCGGCCAGCTCCCAAGAAAACGAGTTGAAAAATGGAGCTCAGGGGCACTGCAATTCACAAACCTGCAGACTTATAAATGATCACTCTCGTCCACAAATATATTGAGGGAAGGCAACGAAGAGGATTTGAAAGCAAGGCAGAATTGCAGGAAACAGATTTCAGAAGGGAGATTCGAATCGCCTTTAAAGCACAGGAAAAGCGGCTAAACTTCGACAATTATGCCCTTGGCAAAAAAGGGCGTATGCGTTTTTTCCTGAATATATTTAGGAAAAAACACATACGCCCTTTTTGGCCAACCAAGCAACCTGGAAAGGCAAATCAGCGCTACAAAGAAGTCTCGCTTCCCATCGGTCAAAAGGCCCATGCTGAATAAAGTGTCAAAACCAGAAATGAAGGACAGGCCACGGAGAAAGGGGAGCCTGGCTGCGCTGATGGGCTGGATGTAAATTGCCAACAGCCACTCTGGAGAAGTGTACGGTGTGTCCTGAAACATCTAAAAAACTCAGCTTAGAGAGCATAGGGCACTTCCACTCATGGGCGTATAAATTGGGAAAACTAAAAATCAGCAAAACACAGGCACCCCAAAGTTTAGAGCTGCTCTGTTGACAAGAACCTCCCCTTCGTTACACCTTAAATATCCCAGGAAAGAGAAAAATGGATAAAGAAGTTGTGGTCCTTATGTACAATGGAATATCACTCAGCCATGAAATCAACGTCATAAGGCTAGTAGCAGCATGATGAGTGGATTTAGGTACGACGATTCTAAGTGAAATAAGTCACACAGAAAAAGACACATATCATAAGATATCACTTATAGAGGGAATGTAAAAACCGCTACCCTTGAACTGAATTACAAAACAGAAGAGAGTCACACGTTTAGAAAACACACTATGGCTGCTTAACGGGAAAGGTGAGGTGGGGTGATGCATAAAACAAGGGTTTCAAATTAGCTCAGATATCGTTCCATAAACCCAATATGTAATAGACAAGACTTACTCCTAGCTCAGTGAATTGGACTCAACACCCCCTATTCACCGCCCAAGAATATATCTGACTAGTAAGAATCTTAAAACCTATGTATTGATATCTCTCTGTAAGTGAGTCAAGTGGGTGTAAAGCGGCATAAACACAGCAGTGAAAAGCAGCTAAACCCCATTATAAAAATCAATTACTTTTAAAAACCCGTGAAACAAAGACAGTGAAAGAGAGAGAAATTCTTCCAAAATTCGTTCAGGGGCTGTGATGCCACCTGGATTGACCATATCTAGACCCACAGCTGATTGAGACATAAGGGTGGACACTCTTTGGGCTGAGAGGTTTGGTGAGGTTGGGTGAGAAAACGCAGACCCTTTAAAGTAATACTGCGTGGTACCCATCCCATGGGTCCCAAATCTCCAGGTTCAAGGGCATCTTCCTACATCGAAAACATGCATGAGAAACCCAGAAGATGGTACACCGTGTGATCGGGAAAGGTTTCTAAAACGCACCTCATTTCTCATCTCCTTGTGCGCGGGTTCGCCATTCCAGCCGCTTTACAAGCAATCTCCCTCCTTGGAGAATCAGCACCTTTAACCTCCTGTTCCGTACAGGTTGCAATTTGTCCTGAGCATGAACGGGAAGAGGGGGAACCAAGGAGAGACTAGCTCTAGGTGTTGGAACAGGCACAGGTCACTCTATTTTCCCATCAGGAAGAAGAATTAACCACAGGCTCAGCCTGCCGCCCGGGACCAGAGTAGGGCCTGAAGCAATCCTGCGCTTTTGCGGCCAGCTCCCAAGAAAGCGAGTTGAAAAATGGAGCTCAGGGGCACTGCAATTCACAAACCTGCAGACTTATAAATGATCACTCTCGTCCACAAATATATTGAGGGAAGGCAACGAAAAGGATTTGAAAGCAAGGCAGAATTGCAGGAAACAGATTTCAGGAGGGAGATTCGAATCGCCTTTAAAGCACAGGAAAAGCGGCAAAACCTCGACAATGATGCCCTTGGCCAAAAAGGGCGTATGCGTTTTTTCCTGAATATATTCAGGAAAAAACGCATACGCACTTTTTGGCCAACCAAGCAACCTGGAAAGGCAAATCAGCGCTACAAAGAAGTCTCGCTTCCCATCGGTCAAAAGGGCCATGCTGAATAAAGTGTCAAAACCAGAAATGCAGGACAGGCCATGGAGAAACGGGAGCCTTGCTACGTTGATGGGCGAGATGTAAATTGACAACAGCCACTCTGGAGAAGTGTACGGTGTGTCCTGAAACATGTGAAAAACTCAGCTTAGAGAGCATAGGGCACTTCCACTCATGGGCGTATAAATTGGGAAAACTAAAAATCAGCAAGACACAGGCACCCCAAAGTTTAGGGCTGCTCTGTTGACAAGAACCTCCACTTCGTTACACCTTAAATATCCCAGGAAAGAGAAAAATGGATAAAGAAGTTGTGGTCCTTATGTACAATGGAATATCACTCAGCCATGAAATCAACGTCATAAGGCTAGCAGCAGCATGATGAGTGGATTTAGGTACGACGATTCTAAGTGAAATAAGTCACACAGAAAAAGACACTTATCATAAGATATCACTTATACAGGGAGTGTAAACACCGCTACCCTTGAACTGAATTACAAAACAGAAAAGAGTCCCACGTTTAGAAAACACACTATGGCTGCTTAACGGGAAAGGTGAGGTGGGGTGATGCATAAAACAAGGGTTTCAAATTAGCTCAGATACCGTTCCATAAACCCAATATGTAATAGACAAGACTTACTCCTAGCTCAGTGAATTGGACTCAACACCCCCTATTCACCGCCCAAGAATATATCTGACTAGTAAGAATCTTAAAACCTATGCATTGATATCTCTCTGTAAGTGAGTCAAGTGGGTGTAAAGCGGCATAAACACAGCAGTGAAAAGCAGCTAAACCCCATTATAAAAATCAATTACTTTTAAAAACCCGTGAAACAAAGACAGTGAAAGCGAGAGAAATTCTTCCAAAATTCGTTCAGGGGCTGTGATGCCACCTGGATTGACCATATCTAGACCCACAGCTGATTGAGACATAAGGGTGGACACTCTTGGGGCTGAGAGGTTTGGTGAGGTTGGGTGAGCAAACGCAGACCCTTTAAAGTAATACTGCGTGGTACCCATCCCATGGGTCCCAAATCTCCAGGTTCAAGGGCATCTTCCTACATCGAAAACATGCATGAGAAACCCAGAAGATGGTACACCGTGTGATCGGGAAAGGTTTCTAAAACGCACCTCATTTCTCATCTCCTTGTGCGCGGGTTCGCCATTCCAGCCGCTTTACAAGCAATCTCCCTCCTTGGAGAATCAGCACCTTTAACCTCCTTTTCCGTACAGGTTGCAATTTGTCCTGAGGATGAACGGGAAGAGCGGGAACCAATGAGAGACTAGCTCTAGGTGTTGGAACAGGCACAGGTCACTCTATTTTCCCATCAGGAAGAAGAATTAACCACAGGCTCAGCCTGCCGCCCGGGACCAGAGTAGGGCCTGAAGCAATCCTGCACTTTTGCGGCCAGCTCCCAAGAAAGCGAGTTGAAAAATGGAGCTCAGGGGCACTGCAATTCACAAACCTGCAGACTTATAAATGATCACTCTCGTCCACAAATATATTGAGGGAAGGCAACGAAGAGGATTTGAAAGCAAGGCAGAATTGCAGGAAACAGATTTCAGGAGGGAGATTCGAATCGCCTTTAAAGCACAGGAAAAGCGGCAAAACCTCGACAATGATGCCGTTGGCCAAAAAGGGCGTATGCGTTTTTTCCTGAATATATTCAGGAAAAAACGCATACGCCCTTTTTGGCCAACCAAGCAACCTGGAAAGGCAAATCAGCGCTACAAAGAAGTCTCGCTTCCCATCGGTCAAAAGGGCCATGCTGAATAAAGTGTCAAAACCAGAAATGCAGGACAGGCCATGGAGAAACGGGAGCCTTGCTACGTTGATTGGCGAGATGTAAATTGACAACAGCCACTCTGGAGAAGTGTACCGTGTGTCCTGAAACATCTGAAAAACTCAGCTTAGAGAGCATAGGGCACTTCCACTTATGGGCGTATAAATTGGGAAAACTAAAAATCAGCAAGACACAGGCACCCCAAAGTTTAGGGCTGCTCTGTTGACAAGAACCTCCACTTCATTACACCTTAAATATCCCAGGAAAGAGAAAAATGGATAAAGAAGTTGTGGTCCTTATGTACAATGGAATATCACTCAGCCATGAAATCAACGTCATAAGGCTGGCAGCAGTATGATGAGTGGATTTAGGTACGACGATTCTAAGTGAAATAAGTCACACAGAAAAAGACACTTATCATAAGATATCACTTATACAGGGAGTGTAAACACCGCTACCCTTGAACTGAATTACAAAACAGAACAGAGTCCCACGTTTAGAAAACACACTATGGCTGCTTAACGGGAAAGGTGAGGTGGGGTGATGCATAAAACAAGGGTTTCAAATTAGCTCAGTTACCGTTCCATAAACCCAATATGTAATAGACAAGACTTACTCCTAGCTCAGTGAATTGGACTCAACACCCCCTATTCACCGCCCAAGAATATTTCTGACTAGTAAGAATCTTAAAACCTATGTATTGATATCTCTCTGTAAGTGAGTCAAGTGGGTGTAAAGCGGCATAAACACAGCAGTGAAAAGCAGCTAAACCCCATTATAAAAATCAATTACTTTTAAAAACCCGTGAAACAAAGACAGTGAAAGAGAGAGAAATTCTTCCAAAATTCGTTCAGGGGCTGTGATGCCACCTGGATTGACCATATCTAGACCCACAGCTGATTGAGACATAAGGGTGGACACTCTTGGGGCTGAGAGGTTTGGTGAGGTTGGGTGAGCAAACGCAGACCCTTTAAAGTAATACTGCGTGGTACCCATCCCATGGGTCCCAAATCTCCAGGTTCAAGGGCATCTTCCTACATCGAAAACATGCATGAGAAACCCAGAAGATGGTACACCGTGTGATCGGGAAAGGTTTCTAAAACGCACCTCATTTCTCATCTCCTTGTGCGCGGGTTCGCCATTCCAGCCGCTTTACAAGCAATCTCCCTCCTTGGAGAATCAGCACCTTTAACCTCCTGTTCCGTACAGGTTGCAATTTGTCCTGAGGATGAACGGGATGAGGGGGAACCAAGGAGAGACTAGCTCTAGGTGTTGGGACAGGCACAGGTCACTCTATTTTCCCATTAGGAAGAAGAATTAACCACAGGCTCAGCCTGCCGCCCGGGACCAGAGTAGGTCCTGAAGCAATCCTGCGCTTTTGCGGCCAGCTCCCAAGAAAGCGAGTTGAAAAATGGAGCTCAGGGGCACTGCAATTCACAAACCTGCAGACTTATAAATGATCACTCTCGTCCACAAATATATTGAGGGAAGGCAACGAAGAAGATTTGAAAGCAAGGCAGAATTGCAGGAAACAGATTTCAGGAGGGAGATTCGAATCGCCTTTAAAGCACATGAAAAGCGGCAAAACCTCGACAATGATGCCCTTGGCCAAAAAGGGCGTATGCGTTTTTTCCTGAATATATTCAGGAAAAAACGCATACGCCCTTTTTGGCCAACCAAGCAACCTGGAAAGGCAAATCAGCGCTACAAAGAAGTCTCGCTTCCCATCGGTCAAAAGGGCCATGCTGAATAAAGTGTCAAAACCAGAAATGCAGGACAGGCCATGGAGAAACGGGAGCCTTGCTACGTTGATGGGCGAGATGTAAATTGACAACAGCCACTCTGGAGAAGTGTACGGTGTGTCCTGAAACATGTGAAAAACTCAGCTTAGAGAGCATAGGGCACTTCCACTCATGGGCGTATAAATTGGGAAAACTAAAAATCAGCAAGACACAGGCACCCCAAAGTTTAGGGCTGCTCTGTTGACAAGAACCTCCACTTCGTTACACCTTAAATATCCCAGGAAAGAGAAAAATGGATAAAGAAGTTGTGGTCCTTATGTACAATGGAATATCACTCAGCCATGAAATCAACGTCATAAGGCTAGCAGCAGCATGATGAGTGGATTTAGGTACGACGATTCTAAGTGAAATAAGTCACACAGAAAAAGACACTTATCATAAGATATCACTTATACAGGGAGTGTAAACACCGCTACCCTTGAACTGAATTACAAAACAGAAAAGAGTCCCACGTTTAGAAAACACACTATGGCTGCTTAACGGGAAAGGTGAGGTGGGGTGATGCATAAAACAAGGGTTTCAAATTAGCTCAGATACCGTTCCATAAACCCAATATGTAATAGACAAGACTTACTCCTAGCTCAGTGAATTGGACTCAACACCCCCTATTCACCGCCCAAGAATATTTCTGACTAGTAAGAATCTTAAAACCTATGTATTGATATCTCTCTGTAAGTGAGTCAAGTGGGTGTAAAGCGGCATAAACACAGCAGTGAAAAGCAGCTAAACCCCATTATAAAAATCAATTACTTTTAAAAACCCGTGAAACAAAGACAGTGAAAGAGAGAGAAATTCTTCCAAAATTCGTTCAGGGGCTGTGATGCCACCTGGATTGACCATATCTAGACCCACAGCTGATTGAGACATAAGGGTGGACACTCTTGGGGCTGAGAGGTTTGGTGAGGTTGGGTGAGCAAACGCAGACCCTTTAAAGTAATACTGCGTGGTACCCATCCCATGGGTCCCAAATCTCCAGGTTCAAGGGCATCTTCCTACATCGAAAACATGCATGAGAAACCCAGAAGATGGTACACCGTGTGATCGGGAAAGGTTTCTAAAACGCACCTCATTTCTCATCTCCTTGTGCGCGGGTTCGCCATTCCAGCCGCTTTACAAGCAATCTCCCTCCTTGGAGAATCAGCACCTTTAACCTCCTGTTCCGTACAGGTTGCAATTTGTCCTGAGGATGAACGGGATGAGGGGGAACCAAGGAGAGACTAGCTCTAGGTGTTGGGACAGGCACAGGTCACTCTATTTTCCCATTAGGAAGAAGAATTAACCACAGGCTCAGCCTGCCGCCCGGGACCAGAGTAGGTCCTGAAGCAATCCTGCGCTTTTGCGGCCAGCTCCCAAGAAAGCGAGTTGAAAAATGGAGCTCAGGGGCACTGCAATTCACAAACCTGCAGACTTATAAATGATCACTCTCGTCCACAAATATATTGAGGGAAGGCAACGAAGAAGATTTGAAAGCAAGGCAGAATTGCAGGAAACAGATTTCAGGAGGGAGATTCGAATCGCCTTTAAAGCACATGAAAAGCGGCAAAACCTCGACAATGATGCCCTTGGCCAAAAAGGGCGTATGCGTTTTTTCCTCAATATATTCAGGAAAAAACGCATACGCCCTTTTTGGCCAACCAAGCAACCTGGAAAGGCAAATCAGCGCTACAAAGAAGTCTCGCTTCCCATCGGTCAAAAGGGCCATGCTGAATAAAGTGTCAAAACCAGAAATGCAGGACAGGCCATGGAGAAACGGGAGCCTTGCTACGTTGATGGGCGAGATGTAAATTGACAACAGCCACTCTGGAGAAGTGTACGGTGTGTCCTGAAACATGTGAAAAACTCAGCTTAGAGAGCATAGGGCACTTCCACTCATGGGCGTATAAATTGGGAAAACTAAAAATCAGCAAGACACAGGCACCCCAAAGTTTAGGGCTGCTCTGTTGACAAGAACCTCCACTTCGTTACACCTTAAATATCCCAGGAAAGAGAAAAATGGATAAAGAAGTTGTGGTCCTTATGTACAATGGAATATCACTCAGCCATGAAATCAACGTCATAAGGCTAGCAGCAGCATGATGAGTGGATTTAGGTACGACGATTCTAAGTGAAATAAGTCACACAGAAAAAGACACTTATCATAAGATATCACTTATACAGGGAGTGTAAACACCGCTACCCTTGAACTGAATTACAAAACAGAAAAGAGTCCCACGTTTAGAAAACACACTATGGCTGCTTAACGGGAAAGGTGAGGTGGGGTGATGCATAAAACAAGGGTTTCAAATTAGCTCAGATACCGTTCCATAAACCCAATATGTAATAGACAAGACTTACTCCTAGCTCAGTGAATTGGACTCAACACCCCCTATTCACCGCCCAAGAATATATCTGACTAGTAAGAATCTTAAAACCTATGCATTGATATCTCTCTGTAAGTGAGTCAAGTGGGTGTAAAGCGGCATAAACACAGCAGTGAAAAGCAGCTAAACCCCATTATAAAAATCAATTACTTTTAAAAACCCGTGAAACAAAGACAGTGAAAGCGAGAGAAATTCTTCCAAAATTCGTTCAGGGGCTGTGATGCCACCTGGATTGACCATATCTAGACCCACAGCTGATTGAGACATAAGGGTGGACACTCTTGGGGCTGAGAGGTTTGGTGAGGTTGGGTGAGCAAACGCAGACCCTTTAAAGTAATACTGCGTGGTACCCATCCCATGGGTCCCAAATCTCCAGGTTCAAGGGCATCTTCCTACATCGAAAACATGCATGAGAAACCCAGAAGATGGTACACCGTGTGATCGGGAAAGGTTTCTAAAACGCACCTCATTTCTCATCTCCTTGTGCGCGGGTTCGCCATTCCAGCCGCTTTACAAGCAATCTCCCTCCTTGGAGAATCAGCACCTTTAACCTCCTGTTCCGTACAGGTTGCAATTTGTCCTGAGGATGAACGGGATGAGGGGGAACCAAGGAGAGACTAGCTCTAGGTGTTGGGACAGGCACAGGTCACTCTATTTTCCCATTAGGAAGAAGAATTAACCACAGGCTCAGCCTGCCGCCCGGGACCAGAGTAGGTCCTGAAGCAACCCTGCGCTTTTGCGGCCAGCTCCCAAGAAAGCGAGTTGAAAAATGGAGCTCAAGGGCACTGCAATTCACAAACCTGCAGACTTATAAATGATCACTCTCGTCCACAAATATATTGAGGGAAGGCAACGAAAAGGATTTGAAAGCAAGGCAGAATTGCAGGAAACAGATTTCAGGAGGGAGATTCGAATCGCCTTTAAAGCACAGGAAAAGCGGCAAAACCTCGACAATGATGCCCTTGGCCAAAAAGGGCGTATGCGTTTTTTCCTGAATATATTCAGGAAAAAACGCATACGCCCTTTTTGGCCAACCAAGCAACCTGGAAAGGCAAATCAGCGCTACAAAGAAGTCTCGCTTCCCATCGGTCAAAAGGGCCATGCTGAATAAAGTGTCAAAACCAGAAATGCAGGACAGGCCATGGAGAAACGGGAGCCTTGCTACGTTGATGGGCGAGATGTAAATTGACAACAGCCACTCTGGAGAAGTGTACGGTGTGTCCTGAAACATCTGAAAAACTCAGCTTAGAGAGCATAGGGCACTTCCACTTATGGGCGTATAAATTGGGAAAACTAAAAATCAGCAAGACACAGGCACCCCAAAGTTTAGGGCTGCTCTGTTGACAAGAACCTCCACTTCGTTACACCTTAAATATCCCAGGAAAGAGAAAAATGGATAAAGAAGTTGTGGTCCTTATGTACAATGGAATATCACTCAGCCATGAAATCAACGTCATAAGGGTAGCAGCAGCATGATGAGTGGATTTAGGTACGACGATTCTAAGTGAAATAAGTCACACAGAAAAAGACACTTATCATAAGATATCACTTATACAGGGAGTGTAAACACCGCTACCCTTGAACTGAATTACAAAACAGAAAAGAGTCCCACGTTTAGAAAACACACTATGGCTGCTTAACGGGAAAGGTGAGGTGGGGTGATGCATAAAACAAGGGTTTCAAATTAGCTCAGATACCGTTCCATAAACCCAATATGTAATAGACAAGACTTACTCCTAGCTCAGTGAATTGGACTCAACACCCCCTATTCACCGCCCAAGAATATATCTGACTAGTAAGAATCTTAAAACCTATGCATTGATATCTCTCTGTAAGTGAGTCAAGTGGGTGTAAAGCGGCATAAACACAGCAGTGAAAAGCAGCTAAACCCCATTATAAAAATCAATTACTTTAAAAAACCCGTGAAACAAAGATAGTGAAAGCGAGAGAAATTCTTCCAAAATTCGTTCAGGGGCTGTGATGCCACCTGGATTGACCATATCTAGACCCACAGCTGATTGAGACATAAGGGTGGACACTCTTGGGGCTGAGAGGTTTGGTGAGGTTGGGTGAGCAAACGCAGACCCTTTAAAGTAATACTGCGTGGTACCCATCCCATGGGTCCCAAATCTCCAGGTTCAAGGGCATCTTCCTACATCGAAAACATGCATGAGAAACCCAGAAGATGGTACACCGTGTGATCGGGAAAGGTTTCTAAAACGCACCTCATTTCTCATCTCCTTGTGCGCGGGTTCGCCATTCCAGCCGCTTTACAAGCAATCTCCCTCCTTGGAGAATCAGCACCTTTAACCTCCTGTTCCGTACAGGTTGCAATTTGTCCTGAGGATGAACGGGAAGAGGGGGAACCAAGGAGAGACTAGCTCTAGGTGTTGGAACAGGCACAGGTCACTCTATTTTCCCATCAGGAAGAAGAATTAACCACAGGCTCAGCCTGCCGCCCGGGACCAGAGTAGGGCCTGAAGCAATCCTGCGCTTTTGCGGCCAGCTCCCAAGAAAGCGAGTTGAAAAATGGAGCTCAGGGGCACTGCAATTCACAAACCTGCAGACTTATAAATGATCACTCTCGTCCACAAATATATTGAGGGAAGGCAACGAAAAGGATTTGAAAGCAAGGCAGAATTGCAGGAAACAGATTTCAGGAGGGAGATTCGAATCGCCTTTAAAGCACAGGAAAAGCGGCAAAACCTCGACAATGATGCCCTTGGCCAAAAAGGGCGTATGCGTTTTTTCCTGAATATATTCAGGAAAAAACGCATACGCCCTTTTTGGCCAACCAAGCAACCTGGAAAGGCAAATCAGCGCTACAAAGAAGTCTCGCTTCCCATCGGTCAAAAGGGCCATGCTGAATAAAGTGTCAAAACCAGAAATGCAGGACAGGCCATGGAGAAACGGGAGCCTTGCTACGTTGATGGGCGAGATGTAAATTGACAACAGCCACTCTGGAGAAGTGTACGGTGTGTCCTGAAACATCTGAAAAACTCAGCTTAGAGAGCATAGGGCACTTCCACTTATGGGCGTATAAATTGGGAAAACTAAAAATCAGCAAGACACAGGCACCCCAAAGTTTAGGGCTGCTCTGTTGACAAGAACCTCCACTTCGTTACACCTTAAATATCCCAGGAAAGAGAAAAATGGATAAAGAAGTTGTGGTCCTTATGTACAATGGAATATCACTCAGCCATGAAATCAACGTCATAAGGGTAGCAGCAGCATGATGAGTGGATTTAGGTACGACGATTCTAAGTGAAATAAGTCACACAGAAAAAGACACTTATCATAAGATATCACTTATACAGGGAGTGTAAACACCGCTACCCTTGAACTGAATTACAAAACAGAAAAGAGTCCCACGTTTAGAAAACACACTATGGCTGCTTAACGGGAAAGGTGAGGTGGGGTGATGCATAAAACAAGGGTTTCAAATTAGCTCAGATACCGTTCCATAAACCCAATATGTAATAGACAAGACTTACTCCTAGCTCAGTGAATTGGACTCAACACCCCCTATTCACCGCCCAAGAATATATCTGACTAGTAAGAATCTTAAAACCTATGCATTGATATCTCTCTGTAAGTGAGTCAAGTGGGTGTAAAGCGGCATAAACACAGCAGTGAAAAGCAGCTAAACCCCATTATAAAAATCAATTACTTTAAAAAACCCGTGAAACAAAGACAGTGAAAGCGAGAGAAATTCTTCCAAAATTCGTTCAGGGGCTGTGATGCCACCTGGATTGACCATATCTAGACCCACAGCTGATTGAGACATAAGGGTGGACACTCTTGGGGCTGAGAGGTTTGGTGAGGTTGGGTGAGCAAACGCAGACCCTTTAAAGTAATACTGCGTGGTACCCATCCCATGGGTCCCAAATCTCCAGGTTCAAGGGCATCTTCCTACATCGAAAACATGCATGAGAAACCCAGAAGATGGTACACCGTGTGATCGGGAAAGGTTTCTAAAACGCACCTCATTTCTCATCTCCTTGTGCGCGGGTTCGCCATTCCAGCCGCTTTACAAGCAATCTCCCTCCTTGGAGAATCAGCACCTTTAACCTCCTGTTCCGTACAGGTTGCAATTTGTCCTGAGGATGAACGGGATGAGGGGGAACCAAGGAGAGACTAGCTCTAGGTGTTGGGACAGGCACAGGTCACTCTATTTTCCCATTAGGAAGAAGAATTAACCACAGGCTCAGCCTGCCGCCCGGGACCAGAGTAGGTCCTGAAGCAATCCTGCGCTTTTGCGGCCAGCTCCCAAGAAAGCGAGTTGAAAAATGGAGCTCAGGGGCACTGCAATTCACAAACCTGCAGACTTATAAATGATCACTCTCGTCCACAAATATATTGAGGGAAGGCAACGAAGAAGATTTGAAAGCAAGGCAGAATTGCAGGAAACAGATTTCAGGAGGGAGATTCGAATCGCCTTTAAAGCACAGGAAAAGCGGCAAAACCTCGACAATGATGCCGTTGGCCAAAAAGGGCGTATGCGTTTTTTCCTGAATATATTCAGGAAAAAACGCATACGCCCTTTTTGGCCAACCAAGCAACCTGGAAAGGCAAATCAGCGCTACAAAGAAGTCTCGCTTCCCATCGGTCAAAAGGGCCATGCTGAATAAAGTGTCAAAACCAGAAATGCAGGACAGGCCATGGAGAAACGGGAGCCTTGCTACGTTGATTGGCGAGATGGAAATTGACAACAGCCACTCTGGAGAAGTGTACCGTGTGTCCTGAAACATCTGAAAAACTCAGCTTAGAGAGCATAGGGCACTTCCACTTATGGGCGTATAAATTGGGAAAACTAAAAATCAGCAAGACACAGGCACCCCAAAGTTTAGGGCTGCTCTGTTGACAAGAACCTCCACTTCATTACACCTTAAATATCCCAGGAAAGAGAAAAATGGATAAAGAAGTTGTGGTCCTTATGTACAATGGAATATCACTCAGCCATGAAATCAACGTCATAAGGCTGGCAGCAGTATGATGAGTGGATTTAGGTACGACGATTCTAAGTGAAATAAGTCACACAGAAAAAGACACTTATCATAAGATATCACTTATACAGGGAGTGTAAACACCGCTACCCTTGAACTGAATTACAAAACAGAACAGAGTCCCACGTTTAGAAAACACACTATGGCTGCTTAACGGGAAAGGTGAGGTGGGGTGATGCATAAAACAAGGGTTTCAAATTAGATCAGTTACCGTTCCATAAACCCAATATGTAATAGACAAGACTTACTCCTAGCTCAGTGAATTGGACTCAACACCCCCTATTCACCGCCCAAGAATATATCTGACTAGTAAGAATCTTAAAACCTATGCATTGATATCTCTCTGTAAGTGAGTCAAGTGGGTGTAAAGCGGCATAAACACAGCAGTGAAAAGCAGCTAAACCCCATTATAAAAATCAATTACTTTTAAAAACCCGTGAAACAAAGACAGTGAAAGCGAGAGAAATTCTTCCAAAATTCGTTCAGGGGCTGTGATGCCACCTGGATTGACCATATCTAGACCCACAGCTGATTGAGACATAAGGGTGGACACTCTTGGGGCTGAGAGGTTTGGTGAGGTTGGGTGAGCAAACGCAGACCCTTTAAAGTAATACTGCGTGGTACCCATCCCATGGGTCCCAAATCTCCAGGTTCAAGGGCATCTTCCTACATCGAAAACATGCATGAGAAACCCAGAAGATGGTACACCGTGTGATCGGGAAAGGTTTCTAAAACGCACCTCATTTCTCATCTCCTTGTGCGCGGGTTCGCCATTCCAGCCGCTTTACAAGCAATCTCCCTCCTTGGAGAATCAGCACCTTTAACCTCCTGTTCCGTACAGGTTGCAATTTGTCCTGAGGATGAACGGGAAGAGGGGGAACCAAGGAGAGACTAGCTCTAGGTGTTGGAACAGGCACAGGTCACTCTATTTTCCCATCAGGAAGAAGAATTAACCACAGGCTCAGCCTGCCGCCCGGGACCAGAGTAGGGCCTGAAGCAATCCTGCGCTTTTGCGGCCAGCTCCCAAGAAAGCGAGTTGAAAAATGGAGCTCAGGGGCACTGCAATTCACAAACCTGCAGACTTATAAATGATCACTCTCGTCCACAAATATATTGAGGGAAGGCAACGAAAAGGATTTGAAAGCAAGGCAGAATTGCAGGAAACAGATTTCAGGAGGGAGATTCGAATCGCCTTTAAAGCACAGGAAAAGCGGCAAAACCTCGACAATGATGCCCTTGGCCAAAAAGGGCGTATGCGTTTTTTCCTGAATATATTCAGGAAAAAACGCATACGCCCTTTTTGGCCAACCAAGCAACCTGGAAAGGCAAATCAGCGCTACAAAGAAGTCTCGCTTCCCATCGGTCAAAAGGGCCATGCTGAATAATGTGTCAAAACCAGAAATGCAGGACAGGCCATGGAGAAACGGGAGCCTTGCTACGTTGATGGGCGAGATGTAAATTGACAACAGCCACTCTGGAGAAGTGTACGGTGTGTCCTGAAACATCTGAAAAACTCAGCTTAGAGAGCATAGGGCACTTCCACTTATGGGCGTATAAATTGGGAAAACTAAAAATCAGCAAGACACAGGCACCCCAAAGTTTAGGGCTGCTCTGTTGACAAGAACCTCCACTTCGTTACACCTTAAATATCCCAGGAAAGAGAAAAATGGATAAAGAAGTTGTGGTCCTTATGTACAATGGAATATCACTCAGCCATGAAATCAACGTCATAAGGGTAGCAGCAGCATGATGAGTGGATTTAGGTACGACGATTCTAAGTGAAATAAGTCACACAGAAAAAGACACTTATCATAAGATATCACTTATACAGGGAGTGTAAACACCGCTACCCTTGAACTGAATTACAAAACAGAAAAGAGTCCCACGTTTAGAAAACACACTATGGCTGCTTAACGGGAAAGGTGAGGTGGGGTGATGCATAAAACAAGGGTTTCAAATTAGCTCAGATACCGTTCCATAAACCCAATATGTAATAGACAAGACTTACTCCTAGCTCAGTGAATTGGACTCAACACCCCCTATTCACCGCCCAAGAATATATCTGACTAGTAAGAATCTTAAAACCTATGCATTGATATCTCTCTGTAAGTGAGTCAAGTGGGTGTAAAGCGGCATAAACACAGCAGTGAAAAGCAGCTAAACCCCATTATAAAAATCAATTACTTTAAAAAACCCGTGAAACAAAGACAGTGAAAGCGAGAGAAATTCTTCCAAAATTCGTTCAGGGGCTGTGATGCCACCTGGATTGACCATATCTAGACCCACAGCTGATTGAGACATAAGGGTGGACACTCTTGGGGCTGAGAGGTTTGGTGAGGTTGGGTGAGCAAACGCAGACCCTTTAAAGTAATACTGCGTGGTACCCATCCCATGGGTCCCAAATCTCCAGGTTCAAGGGCATCTTCCTACATCGAAAACATGCATGAGAAACCCAGAAGATGGTACACCGTGTGATCGGGAAAGGTTTCTAAAACGCACCTCATTTCTCATCTCCTTGTGCGCGGGTTCGCCATTCCAGCCGCTTTACAAGCAATCTCCCTCCTTGGAGAATCAGCACCTTTAACCTCCTGTTCCGTACAGGTTGCAATTTGTCCTGAGGATGAACGGGATGAGGGGGAACCAAGGAGAGACTAGCTCTAGGTGTTGGGACAGGCACAGGTCACTCTATTTTCCCATTAGGAAGAAGAATTAACCACAGGCTCAGCCTGCCGCCCGGGACCAGAGTAGGTCCTGAAGCAATCCTGCGCTTTTGCGGCCAGCTCCCAAGAAAGCGAGTTGAAAAATGGAGCTCAGGGGCACTGCAATTCACAAACCTGCAGACTTATAAATGATCACTCTCGTCCACAAATATATTGAGGGAAGGCAACGAAGAAGATTTGAAAGCAAGGCAGAATTGCAGGAAACAGATTTCAGGAGGGAGATTCGAATCGCCTTTAAAGCACAGGAAAAGCGGCAAAACCTCGACAATGATGCCCTTGGCCAAAAAGGGCGTATGCGTTTTTTCCTGAATATATTCACGAAATAACGCATACGCCCTTTTTGGCCAACCAAGCAACCTGGAAAGGCAAATCAGCGCTACAAAGAAGTCTCGCTTCCCATCGGTCAAAAGGGCCATGCTGAATAAAGTGTCAAAACCAGAAATGCAGGACAGGCCATGGAGAAACGGGAGCCTTGCTACGCTGATGGGCGAGATGTAAATTGACAACAGCCACTCTGGAGAAGTGTACGGTGTGTCCTGAAACATCTAAAAAACTCAGCTTAGAGAGCATAGGGCACTTCCACTTATGGGCGTATAAATTGGGAAAACTAAAAATCAGCAAGACACAGGCACCCCAAAGTTTAGGGCTGCTCTGTTGACAAGAACCTCCACTTCGTTACACCTTAAATATCCCAGGAAAGAGAAAAATGGATAAAGAACTTGTGATCCTTATATACAGTGGAATATCACTCAGCCATGAAATCAACGTCATAAGGCTAGCAGCAGCATGATGAGTGGATTTAGGTACGACGATTCTAAGTGAAATAAGTCACACAGAAAAAGACACTTATCATAAGATATCACTTATAGAGGGAGTGTAAACACCGCTACCCTTGAACTGAAATACAAAACAGAACAGAGTCACACGTTTAGAAAACACACTATGGCTTCTTAACGGGAAAGGTGAGGTGGGGTGATGCATAAAACAAGGGTTTCAAATTAGCTCAGATACCGTTCCATAAACCCAATATGTAATAGACAAGACTTACTCCTAGCTCAGTGAATTGGACTCAACACCCCCTATTCACCGCCCAAGAATATATCTGACTAGTAAGAATCTTAAAACCTATGCATTGATATCTCTCTGTAAGTGAGTCAAGTGGGTGTAAAGCGGCATAAACACAGCAGTGAAAAGCAGCTAAACCCCATTATTAAAATCAATTACTTTTAAAAACCCGTGAAACAAAGACAGTGAAAGCGAGAGAAATTCTTCCAAAATTCGTTCAGGGGCTGTGATGCCACCTGGATTGACCATATCTAGACCCACAGCTGATTGAGACATAAGGGTGGACACTCTTGGGGCTGAGAGGTTTGGTGAGGTTGGGTGAGCAAACGCAGACCCTTTAAAGTAATACTGCGTGGTACCCATCCCATGGGTCCCAAATCTCCAGGTTCAAGGGCATCTTCCTACATCGAAAACATGCATGAGAAACCCAGAAGATGGTACACCGTGTGATCGGGAAAGGTTTCTAAAACGCACCTCATTTCTCATCTCCTTGTGCGCGGGTTCGCCATTCCAGCCGCTTTACAAGCAATCTCCCTCCTTGGAGAATCAGCACCTTTAACCTCCTGTTCCGTACAGGTTGCAATTTGTCCTGAGGATGAACGGGATGAGGGGGAACCAAGGAGAGACTAGCTCTAGGTGTTGGGACAGGCACAGGTCACTCTATTTTCCCATTAGGAAGAAGAATTAACCACAGGCTCAGCCTGCCGCCCGGGACCAGAGTAGGTCCTGAAGCAACCCTGCGCTTTTGCGGCCAGCTCCCAAGAAAGCGAGTTGAAAAATGGAGCTCAGGGGCACTGCAATTCACAAAACTGCAGACTTATAAATGATCACTCTCGTCCACAAATATATTGAGGGAAGGCAACGAAGAAGATTTGAAAGCAAGGCAGAATTGCAGGAAACAGATTTCAGGAGGGAGATTCGAATCGCCTTTAAAGCACAGGAAAAGCGGCAAAACCTCGACAATGATGCCCTTGGCCAAAAGGGCGTATGCGCTTTTTCCTGAATATATTCAGGAAAAAACGCATACGCCCTTTTTGGCCAACCAAGCAACCTGGAAAGGCAAATCAGCGCTACAAAGAAGTCTCGCTTCCCATCGGTCAAAAGGGCCATGCTGAATAAAGTGTCAAAACCAGAAATGCAGGACAGGCCATGGAGAAACGGGAGCCTTTCTACGCTGATGGGCGAGATGTAAATTGACAACAGCCACTCTGGAGAAGTGTACGGTGTGTCCTGAAACATCTAAAAAACTCAGCTTAGAGAGCATAGGGCACTTCCACTTATGGGCGTATAAATTGGGAAAACTAAAAATCAGCAAGACACAGGCACCCCAAAGTTTAGGGCTGCTCTGTTGACAAGAACCTCCACTTCGTTACACCTTAAATATCCCAGGAAAGAGAAAAATGGATAAAGAACTTGTGGTCCTTATGTACAGTGGAATATCACTCAGCCATGAAATCAACGTCATAAGGCTAGCAGCAGCATGATGAGTGGATTTAGGTACGACGATTCTAAGTGAAATAAGTCACACAGAAAAAGACACTTATCATAAGATATCACTTATACAGGGAGTGTAAACACCGCTACCCTTGAACTGAATTACAAAACAGAAAAGAGTCACACGTTTAGAAAACACACTATGGCTGCTTAACGGGAAAGGTGAGGTGGGGTGATGCATAAAACAAGGGTTTCAAATTAGCTCAGATACCGTTCCATAAACCCAATATGTAATAGACAAGACTTACTCCTAGCTCAGTGAATTGGACTCAACACCCCCTATTCACCGCCCAAGAATATATCTGACTAGAAAGAATCTTAAAACCTATGCATTGATATCTCTCTGTAAGTGAGTCAAGTGGGTGTAAAGCGGCATAAACACAGCAGTGAAAAGCAGCTAAACCCCATTATAAAAATCAATTACTTTTAAAAACCCGTGAAACAAAGACAGTGAAAGCGAGAGAAATTCTTCCAAAATTCGTTCAGGGGCTGTGATGCCACCTGGATTGACCATATCTAGACCCACAGCTGATTGAGACATAAGGGTGGACACTCTTGGGGCTGAGAGGTTTGGTGAGGTTGGGTGAGCAAACGCAGACCCTTTAAAGTAATACTGCGTGGTACCCATCCCATGGGTCCCAAATCTCCAGGTTCAAGGGCATCTTCCTACATCGAAAACATGCATGAGAAACCCAGAAGATGGTACACCGTGTGATCGGGAAAGGTTTCTAAAACGCACCTCATTTCTCATCTCCTTGTGCGCGGGTTCGCCATTCCAGCCGCTTTACAAGCAATCTCCCTCCTTGGAGAATCAGCACCTTTAACCTCCTGTTCCGTACAGGTTGCAATTTGTCCTGAGGATGAACGGGAAGAGCGGGAACCAATGAGAGACTAGCTCTAGGTGTTGGAACAGGCACAGGTCACTCTATTTTCCCATCAGGAAGAAGAATTAACCACAGGCTCAGCCTGCCGCCCGGGACCAGAGTAGGGCCTGAAGCAATCCTGCACTTTTGCGGCCAGCTCCCAAGAAAGCGAGTTGAAAAATGGAGCTCAGGGGCACTGCAATTCACAAACCTGCAGACTTATAAATGATCACTCTCGTCCACAAATATATTGAGGGAAGGCAACGAAGAGGATTTGAAAGCAAGGCAGAATTGCAGGAAACAGATTTCAGGAGGGAGATTCGAATCGCCTTTAAAGCACAGGAAAAGCGGCAAAACCTCGACAATGATGCCGTTGGCCAAAAAGGGCGTATGCGTTTTTTCCTGAATATATTCAGGAAAAAACGCATACGCCCTTTTTGGCCAACCAAGCAACCTGGAAAGGCAAATCAGCGCTACAAAGAAGTCTCGCTTCCCATCGGTCAAAAGGGCCATGCTGAATAAAGTGTCAAAACCAGAAATGCAGGACAGGCCATGGAGAAACGGGAGCCTTGCTACGTTGATTGGCGAGATGGAAATTGACAACAGCCACTCTGGAGAAGTGTACCGTGTGTCCTGAAACATCTGAAAAACTCAGCTTAGAGAGCATAGGGCACTTCCACTTATGGGCGTATAAATTGGGAAAACTAAAAATCAGCAAGACACAGGCACCCCAAAGTTTAGGGCTGCTCTGTTGACAAGAACCTCCACTTCATTACACCTTAAATATCCCAGGAAAGAGAAAAATGGATAAAGAAGTTGTGGTCCTTATGTACAATGGAATATCACTCAGCCATGAAATCAACGTCATAAGGCTGGCAGCAGTATGATGAGTGGATTTAGGTACGACGATTCTAAGTGAAATAAGTCACACAGAAAAAGACACTTATCATAAGATATCACTTATACAGGGAGTGTAAACACCGCTACCCTTGAACTGAATTACAAAACAGAACAGAGTCCCACGTTTAGAAAACACACTATGGCTGCTTAACGGGAAAGGTGAGGTGGGGTGATGCATAAAACAAGGGTTTCAAATTAGCTCAGATACCGTTCCATAAACCCAATATGTAATAGACAAGACTTACTCCTAGCTCAGTGAATTGGACTCAACACCCCCTATTCACCGCCCAAGAATATATCTGACTAGTAAGAATCTTAAAACCTATGCATTGATATCTCTCTGTAAGTGAGTCAAGTGGGTGTAAAGCGGCATAAACACAGCAGTGAAAAGCAGCTAAACCCCATTATAAAAATCAATTACTTTTAAAAACCCGTGAAACAAAGACAGTGAAAGCGAGAGAAATTCTTCCAAAATTCGTTCAGGGGCTGTGATGCCACCTGGATTGACCATATCTAGACCCACAGCTGATTGAGACATAAGGGTGGACACTCTTGGGGCTGAGAGGTTTGGTGAGGTTGGGTGAGCAAACGCAGACCCTTTAAAGTAATACTGCGTGGTACCCATCCCATGGGTCCCAAATCTCCAGGTTCAAGGGCATCTTCCTACATCGAAAACATGCATGAGAAACCCAGAAGATGGTACACCGTGTGATCGGGAAAGGTTTCTAAAACGCACCTCATTTCTCATCTCCTTGTGCGCGGGTTCGCCATTCCAGCCGCTTTACAAGCAATCTCCCTCCTTGGAGAATCAGCACCTTTAACCTCCTGTTCCGTACAGGTTGCAATTTGTCCTGAGGATGAACGGGATGAGGGGGAACCAAGGAGAGACTAGCTCTAGGTGTTGGGACAGGCACAGGTCACTCTATTTTCCCATTAGGAAGAAGAATTAACCACAGGCTCAGCCTGCCGCCCGGGACCAGAGTAGGTCCTGAAGCAACCCTGCGCTTTTGCGGCCAGCTCCCAAGAAAGCGAGTTGAAAAATGGAGCTCAGGGGCACTGCAATTCACAAAACTGCAGACTTATAAATGATCACTCTCGTCCACAAATATATTGAGGGAAGGCAACGAAGAAGATTTGAAAGCAAGGCAGAATTGCAGGAAACAGATTTCAGGAGGGAGATTCGAATCGCCTTTAAAGCACAGGAAAAGCGGCAAAACCTCGACAATGATGCCCTTGGCCAAAAAGGGCGTATGCGCTTTTTCCTGAATATATTCAGGAAAAAACGCATACGCCCTTTTTGGCCAACCAAGCAACCTGGAAAGGCAAATCAGCGCTACAAAGAAGTCTCGCTTCCCATCGGTCAAAAGGGCCATGCTGAATAAAGTGTCAAAACCAGAAATGCAGGACAGGCCATGGAGAAACGGGAGCCTTTCTACGCTGATGGGCGAGATGTAAATTGACAACAGCCACTCTGGAGAAGTGTACGGTGTGTCCTGAAACATCTAAAAAACTCAGCTTAGAGAGCATAGGGCACTTCCACTTATGGGCGTATAAATTGGGAAAACTAAAAATCAGCAAGACACAGGCACCCCAAAGTTTAGGGCTGCTCTGTTGACAAGAACCTCCACTTCGTTACACCTTAAATATCCCAGGAAAGAGAAAAATGGATAAAGAACTTGTGGTCCTTATGTACAGTGGAATATCACTCAGCCATGAAATCAACGTCATAAGGCTAGCAGCAGCATGATGAGTGGATTTAGGTACGACGATTCTAAGTGAAATAAGTCACACAGAAAAAGACACTTATCATAAGATATCACTTATACAGGGAGTGTAAACACCGCTACCCTTGAACTGAATTACAAAACAGAACAGAGTCCCACGTTTAGAAAACACACTATGGCTGCTTAACGGGAAAGGTGAGGTGGGGTGATGCATAAAACAAGGGTTTCAAATTAGCTCAGTTACCGTTCCATAAACCCAATATGTAATAGACAAGACTTACTCCTAGCTCAGTGAATTGGACTCAACACCCCCTATTCACCGCCCAAGAATATATCTGACTAGTAAGAATCTTAAAACCTATGCATTGATATCTCTCTGTAAGTGAGTCAAGTGGGTGTAAAGCGGCATAAACACAGCAGTGAAAAGCAGCTAAACCCCATTATAAAAATCAATTACTTTTAAAAACCCGTGAAACAAAGACAGTGAAAGCGAGAGAAATTCTTCCAAAATTCGTTCAGGGGCTGTGATGCCACCTGGATTGACCATATCTAGACCCACAGCTGATTGAGACATAAGGGTGGACACTCTTGGGGCTGAGAGGTTTGGTGAGGTTGGGTGAGCAAACGCAGACCCTTTAAAGTAATACTGCGTGGTACCCATCCCATGGGTCCCAAATCTCCAGGTTCAAGGGCATCTTCCTACATCGAAAACATGCATGAGAAACCCAGAAGATGGTACACCGTGTGATCGGGAAAGGTTTCTAAAACGCACCTCATTTCTCATCTCCTTGTGCGCGGGTTCGCCATTCCAGCCGCTTTACAAGCAATCTCCCTCCTTGGAGAATCAGCACCTTTAACCTCCTGTTCCGTACAGGTTGCAATTTGTCCTGAGGATGAACGGGAAGAGGGGGAACCAAGGAGAGACTAGCTCTAGGTGTTGGAACAGGCACAGGTCACTCTATTTTCCCATCAGGAAGAAGAATTAACCACAGGCTCAGCCTGCCGCCCGGGACCAGAGTAGGGCCTGAAGCAATCCTGCGCTTTTGCGGCCAGCTCCCAAGAAAGCGAGTTGAAAAATGGAGCTCAGGGGCACTGCAATTCACAAACCTGCAGACTTATAAATGATCACTCTCGTCCACAAATATATTGAGGGAAGGCAACGAAAAGGATTTGAAAGCAAGGCAGAATTGCAGGAAACAGATTTCAGGAGGGAGATTCGAATCGCCTTTAAAGCACAGGAAAAGCGGCAAAACCTCGACAATGATGCCCTTGGCCAAAAAGGGCGTATGCGTTTTTTCCTGAATATATTCAGGAAAAAACGCATACGCCCTTTTTGGCCAACCAAGCAACCTGGAAAGGCAAATCAGCGCTACAAAGAAGTCTCGCTTCCCATCGGTCAAAAGGGCCATGCTGAATAAAGTGTCAAAACCAGAAATGCAGGACAGGCCATGGAGAAACGGGAGCCTTGCTACGTTGATGGGCGAGATGTAAATTGACAACAGCCACTCTGGAGAAGTGTACGGTGTGTCCTGAAACATCTGAAAAACTCAGCTTAGAGAGCATAGGGCACTTCCACTTATGGGCGTATAAATTGGGAAAACTAAAAATCAGCAAGACACAGGCACCCCAAAGTTTAGGGCTGCTCTGTTGACAAGAACCTCCACTTCGTTACACCTTAAATATCCCAGGAAAGAGAAAAAAGGATAAAGAACTTGTGGTCCTTATGTACAGTGGAATATCACTCAGCCATGAAATCAACGTCATAAGGCTAGCAGCAGCATGATGAGTGGATTTAGGTACGACGATTCTAAGTGAAATAAGTCACACAGAAAAAGACACTTATCATAAGATATCACTTATACAGGGAGTGTAAACACCGCTACCCTTGAACTGAATTACAAAACAGAAAAGAGTCACACGTTTAGAAAACACACTATGGCTGCTTAACGGGAAAGGTGAGGTGGGGTGATGCATAAAACAAGGGTTTCAAATTAGCTCAGATACCGTTCCATAAACCCAATATGTAATAGACAAGACTTACTCCTAGCTCAGTGAATTGGACTCAACACCCCCTATTCACCGCCCAAGAATATATCTGACTAGTAAGAATCTTAAAACCTATGCATTGATATCTCTCTGTAAGTGAGTCAAGTGGGTGTAAAGCGGCATAAACACAGCAGTGAAAAGCAGCTAAACCCCATTATAAAAATCAATTACTTTTAAAAACCCGTGAAACAAAGACAGTGAAAGCGAGAGAAATTCTTCCAAAATTCGTTCAGGGGCTGTGATGCCACCTGGATTGACCATATCTAGACCCACAGCTGATTGAGACATAAGGGTGGACACTCTTGGGGCTGAGAGGTTTGGTGAGGTTGGGTGAGCAAACGCAGACCCTTTAAAGTAATACTGCGTGGTACCCATCCCATGGGTCCCAAATCTCCAGGTTCAAGGGCATCTTCCTACATCGAAAACATGCATGAGAAACCCAGAAGATGGTACACCGTGTGATCGGGAAAGGTTTCTAAAACGCACCTCATTTCTCATCTCCTTGTGCGCGGGTTCGCCATTCCAGCCGCTTTACAAGCAATCTCCCTCCTTGGAGAATCAGCACCTTTAACCTCCTGTTCCGTACAGGTTGCAATTTGTCCTGAGGATGAACGGGAAGAGCGGGAACCAATGAGAGACTAGCTCTAGGTGTTGGAACAGGCACAGGTCACTCTATTTTCCCATCAGGAAGAAGAATTAACCACAGGCTCAGCCTGCCGCCCGGGACCAGAGTAGGGCCTGAAGCAATCCTGCACTTTTGCGGCCAGCTCCCAAGAAAGCGAGTTGAAAAATGGAGCTCAGGGGCACTGCAATTCACAAACCTGCAGACTTATAAATGATCACTCTCGTCCACAAATATATTGAGGGAAGGCAACGAAGAGGATTTGAAAGCAAGGCAGAATTGCAGGAAACAGATTTCAGGAGGGAGATTCGAATCGCCTTTAAAGCACAGGAAAAGCGGCAAAACCTCGACAATGATGCCGTTGGCCAAAAAGGGCGTATGCGTTTTTTCCTGAATATATTCAGGAAAAAACGCATACGCCCTTTTTGGCCAACCAAGCAACCTGGAAAGGCAAATCAGCGCTACAAAGAAGTCTCGCTTCCCATCGGTCAAAAGGGCCATGCTGAATAAAGTGTCAAAACCAGAAATGCAGGACAGGCCATGGAGAAACGGGAGCCTTGCTACGTTGATTGGCGAGATGGAAATTGACAACAGCCACTCTGGAGAAGTGTACCGTGTGTCCTGAAACATCTGAAAAACTCAGCTTAGAGAGCATAGGGCACTTCCACTTATGGGCGTATAAATTGGGAAAACTAAAAATCAGCAAGACACAGGCACCCCAAAGTTTAGGGCTGCTCTGTTGACAAGAACCTCCACTTCATTACACCTTAAATATCCCAGGAAAGAGAAAAATGGATAAAGAAGTTGTGGTCCTTATGTACAATGGAATATCACTCAGCCATGAAATCAACGTCATAAGGCTGGCAGCAGTATGATGAGTGGATTTAGGTACGACGATTCTAAGTGAAATAAGTCACACAGAAAAAGACACTTATCATAAGATATCACTTATACAGGGAGTGTAAACACCGCTACCCTTGAACTGAATTACAAAACAGAACAGAGTCCCACGTTTAGAAAACACACTATGGCTGCTTAACGGGAAAGGTGAGGTGGGGTGATGCATAAAACAAGGGTTTCAAATTAGCTCAGATACCGTTCCATAAACCCAATATGTAATAGACAAGACTTACTCCTAGCTCAGTGAATTGGACTCAACACCCCCTATTCACCGCCCAAGAATATATCTGACTAGTAAGAATCTTAAAACCTATGCATTGATATCTCTCTGTAAGTGAGTCAAGTGGGTGTAAAGCGGCATAAACACAGCAGTGAAAAGCAGCTAAACCCCATTATAAAAATCAATTACTTTTAAAAACCCGTGAAACAAAGACAGTGAAAGCGAGAGAAATTCTTCCAAAATTCGTTCAGGGGCTGTGATGCCACCTGGATTGACCATATCTAGACCCACAGCTGATTGAGACATAAGGGTGGACACTCTTGGGGCTGAGAGGTTTGGTGAGGTTGGGTGAGCAAACGCAGACCCTTTAAAGTAATACTGCGTGGTACCCATCCCATGGGTCCCAAATCTCCAGGTTCAAGGGCATCTTCCTACATCGAAAACATGCATGAGAAACCCAGAAGATGGTACACCGTGTGATCGGGAAAGGTTTCTAAAACGCACCTCATTTCTCATCTCCTTGTGCGCGGGTTCGCCATTCCAGCCGCTTTACAAGCAATCTCCCTCCTTGGAGAATCAGCACCTTTAACCTCCTGTTCCGTACAGGTTGCAATTTGTCCTGAGGATGAACGGGATGCGGGGGAACCAAGGAGAGACTAGCTCTAGGTGTTGGGACAGGCACAGGTCACTCTATTTTCCCATTAGGAAGAAGAATTAACCACAGGCTCAGCCTGCCGCCCGGGACCAGAGTAGGTCCTGAAGCAACCCTGCGCTTTTGCGGCCAGCTCCCAAGAAAGCGAGTTGAAAAATGGAGCTCAGGGGCACTGCAATTCACAAAACTGCAGACTTATAAATGATCACTCTCGTCCACAAATATATTGAGGGAAGGCAACGAAGAAGATTTGAAAGCAAGGCAGAATTGCAGGAAACAGATTTCAGGAGGGAGATTCGAATCGCCTTTAAAGCACAGGAAAAGCGGCAAAACCTCGACAATGATGCCCTTGGCCAAAAAGGGCGTATGCGCTTTTTCCTGAATATATTCAGGAAAAAACGCATACGCCCTTTTTGGCCAACCAAGCAACCTGGAAAGGCAAATCAGCGCTACAAAGAAGTCTCGCTTCCCATCGGTCAAAAGGGCCATGCTGAATAAAGTGTCAAAACCAGAAATGCAGGACAGGCCATGGAGAAACGGGAGCCTTTCTACGCTGATGGGCGAGATGTAAATTGACAACAGCCACTCTGGAGAAGTGTACGGTGTGTCCTGAAACATCTAAAAAACTCAGCTTAGAGAGCATAGGGCACTTCCACTTATGGGCGTATAAATTGGGAAAACTAAAAATCAGCAAGACACAGGCACCCCAAAGTTTAGGGCTGCTCTGTTGACAAGAACCTCCACTTCGTTACACCTTAAATATCCCAGGAAAGAGAAAAATGGATAAAGAACTTGTGGTCCTTATGTACAGTGGAATATCACTCAGCCATGAAATCAACGTCATAAGGCTAGCAGCAGCATGATGAGTGGATTTAGGTACGACGATTCTAAGTGAAATAAGTCACACAGAAAAAGACACTTATCATAAGATATCACTTATACAGGGAGTGTAAACACCGCTACCCTTGAACTGAATTACAAAACAGAACAGAGTCCCACGTTTAGAAAACACACTATGGCTGCTTAACGGGAAAGGTGAGGTGGGGTGATGCATAAAACAAGGGTTTCAAATTAGCTCAGTTACCGTTCCATAAACCCAATATGTAATAGACAAGACTTACTCCTAGCTCAGTGAATTGGACTCAACACCCCCTATTCACCGCCCAAGAATATATCTGACTAGTAAGAATCTTAAAACCTATGCATTGATATCTCTCTGTAAGTGAGTCAAGTGGGTGTAAAGCGGCATAAACACAGCAGTGAAAAGCAGCTAAACCCCATTATAAAAATCAATTACTTTTAAAAACCCGTGAAACAAAGACAGTGAAAGCGAGAGAAATTCTTCCAAAATTCGTTCAGGGGCTGTGATGCCACCTGGATTGACCATATCTAGACCCACAGCTGATTGAGACATAAGGGTGGACACTCTTGGGGCTGAGAGGTTTGGTGAGGTTGGGTGAGCAAACGCAGACCCTTTAAAGTAATACTGCGTGGTACCCATCCCATGGGTCCCAAATCTCCAGGTTCAAGGGCATCTTCCTACATCGAAAACATGCATGAGAAACCCAGAAGATGGTACACCGTGTGATCGGGAAAGGTTTCTAAAACGCACCTCATTTCTCATCTCCTTGTGCGCGGGTTCGCCATTCCAGCCGCTTTACAAGCAATCTCCCTCCTTGGAGAATCAGCACCTTTAACCTCCTGTTCCGTACAGGTTGCAATTTGTCCTGAGGATGAACGGGAAGAGGGGGAACCAAGGAGAGACTAGCTCTAGGTGTTGGAACAGGCACAGGTCACTCTATTTTCCCATCAGGAAGAAGAATTAACCACAGGCTCAGCCTGCCGCCCGGGACCAGAGTAGGGCCTGAAGCAATCCTGCGCTTTTGCGGCCAGCTCCCAAGAAAGCGAGTTGAAAAATGGAGCTCAGGGGCACTGCAATTCACAAACCTGCAGACTTATAAATGATCACTCTCGTCCACAAATATATTGAGGGAAGGCAACGAAAAGGATTTGAAAGCAAGGCAGAATTGCAGGAAACAGATTTCAGGAGGGAGATTCGAATCGCCTTTAAAGCACAGGAAAAGCGGCAAAACCTCGACAATGATGCCCTTGGCCAAAAAGGGCGTATGCGTTTTTTCCTGAATATATTCAGGAAAAAACGCATACGCCCTTTTTGGCCAACCAAGCAACCTGGAAAGGCAAATCAGCGCTACAAAGAAGTCTCGCTTCCCATCGGTCAAAAGGGCCATGCTGAATAAAGTGTCAAAACCAGAAATGCAGGACAGGCCATGGAGAAACGGGAGCCTTGCTACGTTGATGGGCGAGATGTAAATTGACAACAGCCACTCTGGAGAAGTGTACGGTGTGTCCTGAAACATCTGAAAAACTCAGCTTAGAGAGCATAGGGCACTTCCACTTATGGGCGTATAAATTGGGAAAACTAAAAATCAGCAAGACACAGGCACCCCAAAGTTTAGGGCTGCTCTGTTGACAAGAACCTCCACTTCGTTACACCTTAAATATCCCAGGAAAGAGAAAAATGGATAAAGAAGTTGTGGTCCTTATGTACAATGGAATATCACTCAGCCATGAAATCAATGTCATAAGGGTAGCAGCAGCATGATGAGTGGATTTAGGTACGACGATTCTAAGTGAAATAAGTCACACAGAAAAAGACACTTATCATAAGATATCACTTATACAGGGAGTGTAAACACCGCTACCCTTGAACTGAATTACAAAACAGAAAAGAGTCCCACGTTTAGAAAACACACTATGGCTGCTTAACGGGAAAGGTGAGGTGGGGTGATGCATAAAACAAGGGTTTCAAATTAGCTCAGATACCGTTCCATAAACCCAATATGTAATAGACAAGACTTACTCCTAGCTCAGTGAATTGGACTCAACACCCCCTATTCACCGCCCAAGAATATATCTGACTAGTAAGAATCTTAAAACCTATGCATTGATATCTCTCTGTAAGTGAGTCAAGTGGGTGTAAAGCGGCATAAACACAGCAGTGAAAAGCAGCTAAACCCCATTATAAAAATCAATTACTTTAAAAAACCCGTGAAACAAAGACAGTGAAAGCGAGAGAAATTCTTCCAAAATTCGTTCAGGGGCTGTGATGCCACCTGGATTGACCATATCTAGACCCACAGCTGATTGAGACATAAGGGTGGACACTCTTGGGGCTGAGAGGTTTGCTGAGGTTGGGTGAGCAAACGCAGACCCTTTAAAGTAATACTGCGTGGTACCCATCCCATGGGTCCCAAATCTCCAGGTTCAAGGGCATCTTCCTACATCGAAAACATGCATGAGAAACCCAGAAGATGGTACACCGTGTGATCGGGAAAGGTTTCTAAAACGCACCTCATTTCTCATCTCCTTGTGCGCGGGTTCGCCATTCCAGCCGCTTTACAAGCAATCTCCCTCCTTGGAGAATCAGCACCTTTAACCTCCTGTTCCGTACAGGTTGCAATTTGTCCTGAGGATGAACGGGATGAGGGGGAACCAAGGAGAGACTAGCTCTAGGTGTTGGGACAGGCACAGGTCACTCTATTTTCCCATTAGGAAGAAGAATTAACCACAGGCTCAGCCTGCCGCCCGGGACCAGAGTAGGTCCTGAAGCAATCCTGCGCTTTTGCGGCCAGCTCCCAAGAAAGCGAGTTGAAAAATGGAGCTCAGGGGCACTGCAATTCACAAACCTGCAGACTTATAAATGATCACTCTCGTCCACAAATATATTGAGGGAAGGCAACGAAGAAGATTTGAAAGCAAGGCAGAATTGCAGGAAACAGATTTCAGGAGGGAGATTCGAATCGCCTTTAAAGCACAGGAAAAGCGGCAAAACCTCGACAATGATGCCCTTGGCCAAAAAGGGCGTATGCGTTTTTTCCTGAATATATTCAGGAAATAACGCATACGCCCTTTTTGGCCAACCAAGCAACCTGGAAAGGCAAATCAGCGCTACAAAGAAGTCTCGCTTCCCATCGGTCAAAAGGGCCATGCTGAATAAAGTGTCAAAACCAGAAATGCAGGACAGGCCATGGAGAAACGGGAGCCTTGCTACGTTGATGGGCGAGATGTAAATTGACAACAGCCACTCTGGAGAAGTGTACGGTGTGTCCTGAAACATGTGAAAAACTCAGCTTAGAGAGCATAGGGCACTTCCACTTATGGGCGTATAAATTGGGAAAACTAAAAATCAGCAAGACACAGGCACCCCAAAGTTTAGGGCTGCTCTGTTGACAAGAACCTCCACTTCGTTACACCTTAAATATCCCAGGAAAGAGAAAAATGGATAAAGAAGTTGTGGTCCTTATGTACAATGGAATATCACTCAGCCATGAAATCAACGTCATAAGGCTAGCAGCAGCATGATGAGTGGATTTAGGTACGACGATTCTAAGTGAAATAAGTCACACAGAAAAAGACACTTATCATAAGATATCACTTATACAGGGAGTGTAAACACCGCTACCCTTGAACTGAATTACAAAACAGAAAAGAGTCCCAGGTTTAGAAAACACACTATGGCTGCTTAACGGGAAAGGTGAGGTGGGGTGATGCATAAAACAAGGGTTTCAAATTAGCTCAGATACCGTTCCATAAACCCAATATGTAATAGACAAGACTTACTCCTAGCTCAGTGAATTGGACTCAACACCCCCTATTCACCGCCCAAGAATATATCTGACTAGTAAGAATCTTAAAACCTATGCATTGATATCTCTCTGTAAGTGAGTCAAGTGGGTGTAAAGCGGCATAAACACAGCAGTGAAAAGCAGCTAAACCCCATTATAAAAATCAATTACTTTTAAAAACCCGTGAAACAAAGACAGTGAAAGCGAGAGAAATTCTTCCAAAATTCGTTCAGGGGCTGTGATGCCACCTGGATTGACCATATCTAGACCCACAGCTGATTGAGACATAAGGGTGGACACTCTTGGGGCTGAGAGGTTTGGTGAGGTTGGGTGAGCAAACGCAGACCCTTTAAAGTAATACTGCGTGGTACCCATCCCATGGGTCCCAAATCTCCAGGTTCAAGGGCATCTTCCTACATCGAAAACATGCATGAGAAACCCAGAAGATGGTACACCGTGTGATCGGGAAAGGTTTCTAAAACGCACCTCATTTCTCATCTCCTTGTGCGCGGGTTCGCCATTCCAGCCGCTTTACAAGCAATCTCCCTCCTTGGAGAATCAGCACCTTTAACCTCCTGTTCCGTACAGGTTGCAATTTGTCCTGAGGATGAACGGGATGAGGGGGAACCAAGGAGAGACTAGCTCTAGGTGTTGGGACAGGCACAGGTCACTCTATTTTCCCATTAGGAAGAAGAATTAACCACAGGCTCAGCCTGCCGCCCGGGACCAGAGTAGGTCCTGAAGCAATCCTGCGCTTTTGCGGCCAGCTCCCAAGAAAGCGAGTTGAAAAATGGAGCTCAGGGGCACTGCAATTCACAAACCTGCAGACTTATAAATGATCACTCTCGTCCACAAATATATTGAGGGAAGGCAACGAAGAAGATTTGAAAGCAAGGCAGAATTGCAGGAAACAGATTTCAGGAGGGAGATTCGAATCGCCTTTAAAGCACAGGAAAAGCGGCAAAACCTCGACAATGATGCCCTTGGCCAAAAAGGGCGTATGCGCTTTTTCCTGAATATATTCAGGAAAAAACGCATACGCCCTTTTTGGCCAACCAAGCAACCTGGAAAGGCAAATCAGCGCTACAAAGAAGTCTCGCTTCCCATCGGTCAAAAGGGCCATGCTGAATAAAGTGTCAAAACCAGAAATGCAGGACAGGCCATGGAGAAACGGGAGCCTTGCTACGCTGATGGGCGAGATGTAAATTGACAACAGCCACTCTGGAGAAGTGTACGGTGTGTCCTGAAACATCTAAAAAACTCAGCTTAGAGAGCATAGGGCACTTCCACTTATGGGCGTATAAATTGGGAAAACTAAAAATCAGCAAGACACAGGCACCCCAAAGTTTAGGGCTGCTCTGTTCACAAGAAACTCCACTTCGTTACACCTTAAATATCCCAGGAAAGAGAAAAATGGATAAAGAAGTTGTGGTCCTTATGTACAATGGAATATCACTCAGCCATGAAATCAACGTCATAAGGCTAGTAGCAGCATGAGGAGTGCATTTAGGTAAGACGATTCTAAGTGAAATAAGTCACACAGAAAAAGACACTTATCATAAGATATCACTTATAGAGGGAACGTAAAAACCGCTACCCTGGAACTGAATTACAAAACAGAACAGAGTCACACGTTTAGAAAACACACTATGGCTGCTTAACGGGAAAGGTGAGGTGGGGTGATGCATAAAACAAGGGTTTCAAATTAGCTCAGATACCGTTCCATAAACCCAATATGTAATAGACAAGACTTACTCCTAGCTCAGTGAATTGGACTCAACACCCCCTATTCACCGCCCAAGAATATATCTGACTAGTAAGAATCTTAAAACCTATGTATTGATATCTCTCTGTAAGTGATTCAAGTGGGTGTAAAGCGGCAGAAACACAGCAGTGAAAAGCAGCTAAACCCCATTATAAAAATCAATTACTTTTAAAAACACGTGAAACAAAGACAGTGAAAGAGAGAGAAATTCTTACAAAATTCGTTCAGGGGCTGTGATGCCACCTGGATTGACCATATCTAGACACACAGCTGATTGAGACATAAGGCTGGACACTCTTGGGGCTGAGAGGTTTGGTGAGGTTGGGTGAGCAAACGCAGACCCTTTAAATTAATACTGCGTGGTACCCATCCCATGGGTCCCAAACCTCCAGGTTCAAGGGCATCTTCCTACATCGAAAACATGCATGAGAAACCCAGAAGATGGTACACCGTGTGATAGGGAAAGGTTTCTAATACGCACCACATTTCTCATCTCCTTGTGCGCGGGTTCGCCATTCCAGCCGCTTTACAAGCAATCTCCCTCCTTGGAGAATCAGCACCTTTAACCTCCTGTTCCGTACAGGTTGCAATTTGTCCAGAGGATGAACGGGAAGAGGGGGAACCAATGAGAGACTAGCTCTAGGTGTTGGGACAGGCACAGGTCACTCTATTTTCCCATCAGGAAGAAGAATTAACCACAGGATCAGCCTGCCGCCCGGGACCAGAGTAGGGCCTGAAGCAATCCTGCGCCTTTGCGGCCAGCTCCCAAGAAAGCGAGTTGAAAAATGGAGCTCAGGGGCACTGCAATTCACAAACCTGCAGACTTATAAATGATCACTCTCATCCACAAATATATTGAGGGAAGGCAACGAAGAGGATTTGAAAGCAAGGCAGAATTGCAGGAAACAGATTTCAGGAGGGAGATTCGAATCGCCTTTAAAGCACAGGAAAAGCGGCAAAACCTCGACAATGATGCCCTTGGCCAAAAAGGGCGTATGCGTTTTTTCCTGAATATATTCAGGAAAAAACGCATACGCCCTTTTTGGCCAACCAAGCAACCTGGAAAGGCAAATCAGCGCTACAAAGAAGTCTCGCTTCCCATCGGTCAAAAGGGCCATGCTGAATAAAGTGTCAAAACCAGAAATGCAGGACAGGCCATGGAGAAACGGCAGCCTTGCTACGCTGATGGACAGGATGTAAATTGACAACAGCCACTCTGGAGAAGTGTACGGTGTGTCCTGAAACATCTAAAAAACTCAGCTTAGAGAGCATAGGGCACTTCCACTTATGGGCGTATAAATTGGGAAAACTAAAAATCAGCAAGACACAGGCACCCCAAAGTTTAGGGCTGCTCTGTTCACAAGAACCTCCACTTCGTTACACCTTAAATATCCCAGGAAAGAGAAAAATGGATAAAGAAGTTGTGGTCGTTATGTACAATGGAATATCACTCAGCCATGAAATCAACGTCATAAGGCTAGCAGCAGCATGATGAGTGGATTGAGGTACGACGATTCTAAGTGAAATAAGTCACACAGAAAAAGACACTTATCATAAGATATCACTTATAGAGGGAGTGTAATCACCGCTACCCTTGAACTGAATTACAAAACAGAACAGAGTCACACGTTAGAAAACACACTATGGCTGCTTAACGGGAAAGGTGAGGTGGGGTGATGCATAAAACAAGGGTTTCAAATTAGCTCAGATACCGTTCCATATACCCAATAGGTAATAGACAAGACCTACTCCTAGTTCAGTGAATTGGACTCAACACCCCCTATTCACCGCCCAAGAATATATCTGACTAGTAAGAATCTTAAAACCTATGTATTGATATCTCTCTGTAAGTGAGTCAAGTGGGTGTAAAGTGGCATAAACACAGCAGTGAAAAGCAGCTAAACCCCATTATAAAAATCAATTACTTTTAAAAACCCGTGAAACAAAGACAGTGAAAGAGAGAGAAATTCTTCCAAAATTCTTTCAGGGGCTGTGATGCCACCTGGATTGACCATATCTAGACCCACAGCTGATTGAGACATAAGGCTGGACACTCGTGGGGCTGAGAGTTTTGGTGAGGTTGGGTGAGCAAACGCAGACCCTTTAAAGTAATACTGCGTGGTACCCATCCCATGGGTCCCAAACCTCCAGGTTCAAGGGCATCTTCCTACATCGAAAACATGCATGAGAAACCCAGAAGATGGTACACCGTGTGATCGGGAAAGGTTTCTAAAACGCACCTCATTTCTCATTTCCTTGTGCGCGGGTTCTCCATTCCAGCCGCTTTACTAGCAATCTCCCTCCTTGGAGAATCAGCACCTTTAACCTCCTGTTCCGTACAGGTTGCAATTTGTCCTGAGGATGAACGGGAAGAGGGGGAACCAATGAGAGACTAGCTCTAGGTGTTGGGACAGGCACAGGTCACTCTATTTTCCCATCAATAAGAAGAATTAACCACAGGCTCAGCCTGCCGCCCGGGACCAGAGTAGGGCCTGAAGCAATCCTGCGCTTTTGCGGCCAGCTCCCAAGAAAGCGAGTTGAAAAATGGAGCTCAGGGGCACTGCAATTCACAAACCTGCAGACTTATAAATGATCACTCTCGTCCACAAATATATTGAGGGAAGGCAACGAAGAGGATTTGAAAGCAAGGCAGAATTGCAGGAAACAGATTTCAGGAGGGAGATTCGAATCGCCTTTAAAGCACAGGAAAAGCGGCAAACCCTCGACAATAATGCCCTTGGCCAAAAAGGGCGTATGCGTTTTTTCCTGAATATATTCAGGAAAAAACGCATACGCCCTTTTTGGCCAACCAAGCAACCTGGAAAGGCAAATAAGCGCTACAAAGAAGTCTCGCTTCCCATCGGTCAAAAGGGCCATGCTGAATAAAGTGTCAAAACCAGAAATGCAGGACAGGCCATGGAGAAACGGGAGCCTTGCTACGTTGATGGGCGAGATGTAAATTGACAACAGCCACTCTGGAGAAGTGTACGGTGTGTCCTGAAACATGTGAAAAACTCAGCTTAGAGAGCATAGGGCACTTCCACTTATGGGCGTATAAATTGGGAAAACTAAAAATCAGCAAGACACAGGCACCCCAAAGTTTAGGGCTGCTCTGTTGACAAGAACCTCCACTTCGTTACACCTTAAATATCCCAGGAAAGAGAAAAATGGATAAAGAAGTTGTGGTCCTTATGTACAATGGAATATCACTCAGCCATGAAATCAACGTCATAAGGCTAGCAGCAGCATGATGAGTGGATTTAGGTACGACGATTCTAAGTGAAATAAGTCACACAGAAAAAGACACTTATCATAAGATATCACTTATACAGGGAGTGTAAACACCGCTACCCTTGAACTGAATTACAAAACAGAAAAGAGTCCCAGGTTTAGAAAACACACTATGGCTGCTTAACGGGAAAGGTGAGGTGGGGTGATGCATAAAACAAGGGTTTCAAATTAGCTCAGATACCGTTCCATAAACCCAATATGTAATAGACAAGACTTACTCCTAGCTCAGTGAATTGGACTCAACACCCCCTATTCACCGCCCAAGAATATATCTGACTAGTAAGAATCTTAAAACCTATGCATTGATATCTCTCTGTAAGTGAGTCAAGTGGGTGTAAAGCGGCATAAACACAGCAGTGAAAAGCAGCTAAACCCCATTATAAAAATCAATTACTTTTAAAAACCCGTGAAACAAAGACAGTGAAAGCGAGAGAAATTCTTCCAAAATTCGTTCAGGGGCTGTGATGCCACCTGGATTGACCATATCTAGACCCACAGCTGATTGAGACATAAGGGTGGACACTCTTGGGGCTGAGAGGTTTGGTGAGGTTGGGTGAGCAAACGCAGACCCTTTAAAGTAATACTGCGTGGTACCCATCCCATGGGTCCCAAATCTCCAGGTTCAAGGGCATCTTCCTACATCGAAAACATGCATGAGAAACCCAGAAGATGGTACACCGTGTGATCGGGAAAGGTTTCTAAAACGCACCTCATTTCTCATCTCCTTGTGCGCGGGTTCGCCATTCCAGCCGCTTTACAAGCAATCTCCCTCCTTGGAGAATCAGCACCTTTAACCTCCTGTTCCGTACAGGTTGCAATTTGTCCTGAGGATGAACGGGATGAGGGGGAACCAAGGAGAGACTAGCTCTAGGTGTTGGGACAGGCACAGGTCACTCTATTTTCCCATTAGTAAGAAGAATTAACCACAGGCTCAGCCTGCCGCCCGGGACCAGAGTAGGTCCTGAAGCAATCCTGCGCTTTTGCGGCCAGCTCCCAAGAAAGCGAGTTGAAAAATGGAGCTCAGGGGCACTGCAATTCACAAACCTGCAGACTTATAAATGATCACTCTCGTCCACAAATATATTGAGGGAAGGCAACGAAGAAGATTTGAAAGCAAGGCAGAATTGCAGGAAACAGATTTCAGGAGGGAGATTCGAATCGCCTTTAAAGCACAGGAAAAGCGGCAAAACCTCGACAATGATGCCCTTGGCCAAAAAGGGCGTATGCGCTTTTTCCTGAATATATTCAGGAAAAAACGCATACGCCCTTTTTGGCCAACCAAGCAACCTGGAAAGGCAAATCAGCGCTACAAAGAAGTCTCGCTTCCCATCGGTCAAAAGGGCCATGCTGAATAAAGTGTCAAAACCAGAAATGCAGGACAGGCCATGGAGAAACGGGAGCCTTGCTACGCTGATGGGCGAGATGTAAATTGACAACAGCCACTCTGGAGAAGTGTACGGTGTGTCCTGAAACATCTAAAAAACTCAGCTTAGAGAGCATAGGGCACTTCCACTTATGGGCGTATAAATTGGGAAAACTAAAAATCAGCAAGACACAGGCACCCCAAAGTTTAGGGCTGCTCTGTTCACAAGAAACTCCACTTCGTTACACCTTAAATATCCCAGGAAAGAGAAAAATGGATAAAGAAGTTGTGGTCCTTATGTACAATGGAATATCACTCAGCCATGAAATCAACGTCATAAGGCTAGTAGCAGCATGAGGAGTGCATTTAGGTAAGACGATTCTAAGTGAAATAAGTCACACAGAAAAAGACACTTATCATAAGATATCACTTATAGAGGGAACGTAAAAACCGCTACCCTGGAACTGAATTACAAAACAGAACAGAGTCACACGTTTAGAAAACACACTATGGCTGCTTAACGGGAAAGGTGAGGTGGGGTGATGCATAAAACAAGGGTTTCAAATTAGCTCAGATACCGTTCCATAAACCCAATATGTAATAGACAAGACTTACTCCTAGCTCAGTGAATTGGACTCAACACCCCCTATTCACCGCCCAAGAATATATCTGACTAGTAAGAATCTTAAAACCTATGTATTGATATCTCTCTGTAAGTGATTCAAGTGGGTGTAAAGCGGCAGAAACACAGCAGTGAAAAGCAGCTAAACCCCATTATAAAAATCAATTACTTTTAAAAACACGTGAAACAAAGACAGTGAAAGAGAGAGAAATTCTTACAAAATTCGTTCAGGGGCTGTGATGCCACCTGGATTGACCATATCTAGACACACAGCTGATTGAGACATAAGGCTGGACACTCTTGGGGCTGAGAGGTTTGGTGAGGTTGGGTGAGCAAACGCAGACCCTTTAAATTAATACTGCGTGGTACCCATCCCATGGGTCCCAAACCTCCAGGTTCAAGGGCATCTTCCTACATCGAAAACATGCATGAGAAACCCAGAAGATGGTACACCGTGTGATAGGGAAAGGTTTCTAATACGCACCACATTTCTCATCTCCTTGTGCGCGGGTTCGCCATTCCAGCCGCTTTACAAGCAATCTCCCTCCTTGGAGAATCAGCACCTTTAACCTCCTGTTCCGTACAGGTTGCAATTTGTCCAGAGGATGAACGGGAAGAGGGGGAACCAATGAGAGACTAGCTCTAGGTGTTGGGACAGGCACAGGTCACTCTATTTTCCCATCAGGAAGAAGAATTAACCACAGGATCAGCCTGCCGCCCGGGACCAGAGTAGGGCCTGAAGCAATCCTGCGCCTTTGCGGCCAGCTCCCAAGAAAGCGAGTTGAAAAATGGAGCTCAGGGGCACTGCAATTCACAAACCTGCAGACTTATAAATGATCACTCTCATCCACAAATATATTGAGGGAAGGCAACGAAGAGGATTTGAAAGCAAGGCAGAATTGCAGGAAACAGATTTCAGGAGGGAGATTCGAATCGCCTTTAAAGCACAGGAAAAGCGGCAAAACCTCGACAATGATGCCCTTGGCCAAAAAGGGCGTATGCGTTTTTTCCTGAATATATTCAGGAAAAAACGCATACGCCCTTTTTGGCCAACCAAGCAACCTGGAAAGGCAAATCAGCGCTACAAAGAAGTCTCGCTTCCCATCGGTCAAAAGGGCCATGCTGAATAAAGTGTCAAAACCAGAAATGCAGGACAGGCCATGGAGAAACGGCAGCCTTGCTACGCTGATGGACAGGATGTAAATTGACAACAGCCACTCTGGAGAAGTGTACGGTGTGTCCTGAAACATCTAAAAAACTCAGCTTAGAGAGCATAGGGCACTTCCACTTATGGGCGTATAAATTGGGAAAACTAAAAATCAGCAAGACACAGGCACCCCAAAGTTTAGGGCTGCTCTGTTCACAAGAACCTCCACTTCGTTACACCTTAAATATCCCAGGAAAGAGAAAAATGGATAAAGAAGTTGTGGTCGTTATGTACAATGGAATATCACTCAGCCATGAAATCAACGTCATAAGGCTAGCAGCAGCATGATGAGTGGATTGAGGTACGACGATTCTAAGTGAAATAAGTCACACAGAAAAAGACACTTATCATAAGATATCACTTATAGAGGGAGTGTAATCACCGCTACCCTTGAACTGAATTACAAAACAGAACAGAGTCACACGTTAGAAAACACACTATGGCTGCTTAACGGGAAAGGTGAGGTGGGGTGATGCATAAAACAAGGGTTTCAAATTAGCTCAGATACCGTTCCATAAACCCAATAGGTAATAGACAAGACCTACTCCTAGTTCAGTGAATTGGACTCAACACCCCCTATTCACCGCCCAAGAATATATCTGACTAGTAAGAATCTTAAAACCTATGTATTGATATCTCTCTGTAAGTGAGTCAAGTGGGTGTAAAGTGGCATAAACACAGCAGTGAAAAGCAGCTAAACCCCATTATAAAAATCAATTACTTTTAAAAACCCGTGAAACAAAGACAGTGAAAGAGAGAGAAATTCTTCCAAAATTCTTTCAGGGGCTGTGATGCCACCTGGATTGACCATATCTAGACCCACAGCTGATTGAGACATAAGGCTGGACACTCGTGGGGCTGAGAGTTTTGGTGAGGTTGGGTGAGCAAACGCAGACCCTTTAAAGTAATACTGCGTGGTACCCATCCCATGGGTCCCAAACCTCCAGGTTCAAGGGCATCTTCCTACATCGAAAACATGCATGAGAAACCCAGAAGATGGTACACCGTGTGATCGGGAAAGGTTTCTAAAACGCACCTCATTTCTCATTTCCTTGTGCGCGGGTTCTCCATTCCAGCCGCTTTACTAGCAATCTCCCTCCTTGGAGAATCAGCACCTTTAACCTCCTGTTCCGTACAGGTTGCAATTTGTCCTGAGGATGAACGGGAAGAGGGGGAACCAATGAGAGACTAGCTCTAGGTGTTGGGACAGGCACAGGTCACTCTATTTTCCCATCAATAAGAAGAATTAACCACAGGCTCAGCCTGCCGCCCGGGACCAGAGTAGGGCCTGAAGCAATCCTGCGCTTTTGCGGCCAGCTCCCAAGAAAGCGAGTTGAAAAATGGAGCTCAGGGGCACTGCAATTCACAAACCTGCAGACTTATAAATGATCACTCTCGTCCACAAATATATTGAGGGAAGGCAACGAAGAGGATTTGAAAGCAAGGCAGAATTGCAGGAAACAGATTTCAGGAGGGAGATTCGAATCGCCTTTAAAGCACAGGAAAAGCGGCAAACCCTCGACAATAATGCCCTTGGCCAAAAAGGGCGTATGCGTTTTTTCCTGAATATATTCAGGAAAAAACGCATACGCCCTTTTTGGCCAACCAAGCAACCTGGAAAGGCAAATAAGCGCTACAAAGAAGTCTCGCTTCCCATCGGTCAAAAGGGCCATGCTGAATAAAGTGTCAAAACCAGAAATGCAGGACAGGCCATGGAGAAACGGGAGCCTTGCTACGCTGATGGACAGGATGTAAATTGACAACAGCCACTCTGGAGAAGTGTACGGTGTGTCCTGAAACATCTAAAAAACTCAGTTTAGAGAGCATAGGGCATTTCCACTTATGGGCGTAAAAATTGGGAAAACTAAAAATCAGCAAGACACAGGCACCCCAAAGTTTAGGGCTGCTCTGTTCACAAGAACCTCCACTTCGTTACACCTTAAATATCCCAGGAAAGAGAAAAATGGATAAAGAAGTTGTGGTCCTTATGTACAATGGAATATCACTCAGCCATGAAATCAACGTCATAAGGCTAGCAGCAGCATGGTGAGTGGATATAGGTACGACGATTCTAAGTGAAATAAGTCACACAGAAAAAGACACTTATCATAAGATTTCACTTATAGAGGGAGTGTAAACACCGCTACCCTTGAACTGAATTACAAAACAGAACAGAGTCACACGTTTAGAAAACACACTATGGCTGCTTAACGGGAAAGGTGAGGTGGGGTGATGCATAAAACAAGGGTTTCAAATTAGCTCAGATACCGTTCCATAAACCCAATAGGTAATAGACAAGACCTACTCCTAGTTCAGTGAATTGGACTCAACACCCCCTATTCACCGCCCAAGAATATATCTGACTAATAAGAATCTTAAAACCTATGTATTGATATCTCTCTGTAAGTGAGTCAAGTGGGTGTAAAGCGGCAGAAACACAGCAGTGAAAAGCAGCTAAACCCCATTATAAAAATCAATTACTTTTAAAAACCCGTGAAACAAAGACAGTGAAAGAGAGAGAAATTCATACAAAATTCGTTCAGGGGCTGTGATGCCACCTGGATTGACCATATCTAGACCCACAGCTGATTGAGACATAAGGGTGGACACTCTTGGGGCTGAGAGGTTTGGTGAGGTTGGGTGAGCAAACGCAGACCCTTTAAAGTAATACTGCGTGGTACCCATCCCATGGGTCCCAAATCTCCAGGTTCAAGGGCATCTTCCTACATCAAAAACATGCATGAGAAACCCAGAAGATGGTACACCGTGTGATCGGGAAATGTTTCTAAAACGCACCTCATTTCTCATCTCCTTGTGCGCGGGTTCACCATTCCAGCTGCTTTACAAGCAATCTCCCTCCTTGGAGAATCAGCACCCTTAACCTCCTGTTCTGTACAGGTTGCAATTTGTCCTGAGGATGAACGGGAAGAGGGGAACCAATGAGAGACTAGCTCTAGTTGTTGGGACAGGCACAGGTCACTCTATTTTCCCATCAGGAAGAAGAATTAACCACAGGCTCAGCCTGCCGCCCGAGACCAGAGTAGGGCCTGAAGCAATCCTGCGCTTTTGCGGCCAGCTCCCAAGAAAGCGAGTTGAAAAATGTAGCTCAGGGGCACTGCAATTCACAAACCTGCAGAATTATAAATGATCACTCTCGTCCACAAATATATTGAGGGAAGGCACCGAAGAGGACTCGAAAGCAAGGCAGAATTGCAGGAAACAGATTTCAGGAGGGAGATTCGAATCGCCTTTAAAGCACAGGAAAAGCGGCAAAACCTCGACAATGATGCCCTTGGCCAAAAAGGGCGTATGCGTTTTTTCCTGAATATATTCAGGAAAAAACGCATACGCCCTTTTTGGCCAACCAAGCAACCTGGAAAGGCAAATCAGCGCTACAAAGAAGTCTCGCTTCCCATCGGTCAAAAGGGCCATGCTGAATAAAGTGTCAAAACCAGAAATGCAGGACAGGCCATGGAGAAACGGGAGCCTTGCTACGCTGATGGACAGGATGTAAATTGACAACAGCCACTCTGGAGAAGTGTACGGTGTGTCCTGAAACATCTAAAAAACTCAGCTTAGAGAGCATAGGGCACTTCCACTTATGGGCGTATAAATTGGGAAAATTAAAAATCAGCAAGACACAGGCACCCCAAAGTTTAGGGCTGCTCTGTTCACAAGAACCTCCACTTCGTTACACCTTAAATATCCCAGGAAAGAGAAAAATGGATAAAGAAGTTGTGGTCCTTATGTACAATGGAATATCACTCAGCCATGAAATCAACGTCATAAAGCTAGCAGCAGCATGATGAGTGGATTTAGGTACGACGATTCTAAGTGAAATAAGTCACACAGAAAAAGACACTTATCATAAGATTTCACTTATAGAGGGAGTGTAAACACCGCTACCCTTGAACTGAATTACAAAACAGAACAGAGTCACACGTTTAGAAAACACACTATGGCTGCTTAACGGGAAAGGTGAGGTGGGGTGATGCATAAAACAAGGGTTTCAAATTAGCTCAGATACCGTTCCATAAACCCAATAGGTAATAGACAAGACCTACTCCTAGTTCAGTGAATTGAACTCAACACCCCCTATTCACCGCCCAAGAATATATCTGACTAGTAAGAATCTTAAAACCTATGTATTGATATCTCTCTGTAAGTGAGTCAAGTGGGTGTAAAGCGGCATAAACACAGCAGTGAAAAGCAGCTAAACCCCATTATAAAAATCAATTACTTTTAAAAACCCGTGAAACAAAGACAGTGAACGAGAGAGAAATTCTTCCAAAATTCGTTCAGGGGCTGTGATGCCACCTGGATTGACCATATCTAGACCCACAGCTGATTGAGACATAAGGGTGGACACTCTTGGGGCTGAGAGGTTTGGTGAGGTTGGGTGAGCAAACGCAGACCCTTTAAAGTAATACTGCGTGGTACCCGTCCCATGGGTCCCAAATCTCCAGATTCAAGGGCATCTTCCTACATCGAAAACATGCATGAGAAACCCAGAAGATGGTACACCGTGTGATCGGGAAAGGTTTCTAAAACGCACCTCATTTCTCATCTCCTTGTGCGTGGGTTCTCCATTCCAGCCGCTTTACTAGCAATCTCCCTCCTTGGAGAATCAGCACCTTTAACCTCCTGTTCCATACAGGTTGCAATTTGTCCTGAGGATGAACGGGAAGAGGGGGAACCAATGAGAGACTAGATCTAGGTGTTGGGACAGGCACAGGTCACTCTATTTTCCCATCAATAAGAAGAATTAACCACAGGCTCAGCCTGCCGCCCGGGACCAGAGTAGGGCCTGAAGCAATCCTGCGCTTTTGCGGCCAGCTCCCAAGAAAGCGAGTTGAAAAATGGAGCTCAGGGGCACTGCAATTCACAAACCGGCAGACTTATAAATGATCACTCTCGTCCACAAATATATTGAGGGAAGGCAACGAAGAGGATTTGAAAGCAAGGCAGAATTGCAGGAAACAGATTTCAGGAGGGAGATTCGAATCGCCTTTAAAGCACAGGAAAAGCGGCAAACCCTCGACAATGATGACCTTGGCCAAAAAGGGCGTATGCGTTTTTTCCTGAATATATTCAGGAAAAAACGCATACGCACTTTTTGGCCAACCAAGCAACCTGGAAAGGCAAATCAGCGCTACAAAGAAGTCTCGCTTCCCATCGGTCAAAAGGGCCATGCTGAATAAAGTGTCAAAACCAGAAATGCAGGACAGGCCATGGAGAAACGGGAGCCTTGCTACGCTGATGGACAGGATGTAAATTGACAACAGCCACTCTGGAGAAGTGTACGGTGTGTCCTGAAACATCTAAAAAACTCAGCTTAGAGAGCATAGGGCATTTCCACTTATGGGCGTAAAAATTGGGAAAACTAAAAATCAGCAAGACACAGGCACCCCAAAGTTTAGGGCTGCTCTGTTCACAAGAACCTCCACTTCGTTACACCTTAAATATCCCAGGAAAGAGAAAAATGGATAAAGAAGTTGTGGTCCTTATGTACAATGGAATATCACTCAGCCATGAAATCAACGTCATAAGGCTAGCAGCAGCATGATGAGTGGATTTAGGTACGACGATTTTAAGTGAAATAAGTCACACAGAAAAAGACACTTATCATAAGATATCACTTATAGAGGGAGTGTAAACACCGCTACCCTTGAACTGAATTGCAAAACAGAACAGAGTCACACGTTTAGAAAACACACTATGGCTGCTTAACGGGAAAGGTGAGGTGGGGTGATGCATAAAACAAGGGTTTCAAATTAGCTCAGATACTGTTCCATAAACCCAATAGGTAATAGACAAGACCTACTCCTAGTTCAGTGAATTGGACTCAACACCCCCTATTCACCGCCCAAGAATATATCTGAGTAGTAAGAATCTTAAAACTTATGTATTGATATCTCTCTGTAAGTGAGTCAAGTGGGTGTAAAGCGGCATAAACACAGCAGTGAAAAGCAGCTAAACCCCATTATAAAAATCAATTACTTTTAAAAACCCGTGAAACAAAGACAGTGAAAGAGAGAGAAATTCTTCCAAAATTCGTTCAGGGGCTGTGATGCCACCTGGATTGACCATATCTAGACCCACAGCTGATTGAGACATAAGGGTGGACACTCTTGGGGCTGAGAGGTTTGGTGAGGTTGGGTGAGCAAACGCAGACCCTTTAAAGTAATACTGCGTGGTACCCATCCCATGGGTCCCAAATCTCCAGGTTCAAGGGCATCTTCCTACATCGAAAACATGCATGAGAAACCCAGAAGATGGTACACCGTGTGATCGGGAAAGGTTTCTAAAACGCACCTCATTTCTCATCTCCTTGTGCGCGGGTTCGCCATTCCAGCTGCTTTACAAGCAATCTCCCTCCTTGGAGAATCACCACCCTTAACCTCCTGTTCTGTACAGGTTGCAATTTGTCCTGAGGATGAACGGGAAGAGGGGGAACCAATGAGAGACTAGCTCTAGGTGTTGGGACAGGCACAGGTCACTCTATTTTCCCATCAGGAAGAAGAATTAACCACAGGCTCAGCCTGCCGCCCGGGACCAGAGTAGGGCCTGAAGCAATCCTGCGCTTTTGCGGCCAGCTCCCAAGAAAGCGAGTTGAAAAATGGAGCTCAGGGGCACTGCAATTCACAAACCTGCAGAATTATAAATGATCACGCTCGTCCACAAATATATTGAGGGAAGGCAACGAAGAGGACTCGAAAGCAAGGCAGAATTGCAGGAAACAGATTTCAGGAGGGAGATTCGAATCGCCTTTAAAGCACAGGAAAAGCGGCAAAACCTCGACAATGATGCCCTTGGCCTAAAAGGGCGTATGCGTTTTTTTCCTGAATATATTCAGGAAAAAACGCATACGCCCTTTTTGGCCAACCAAGCAACCTGGAAAGGCAAATCAGCGCTACAAAGAAGTCTCGCTTCCCATCGGTCAAAAGGGCTATGTTGAATAAAGTGTCAAAACCAGAAATGCAGGACAGGCCATGGAGAAATGGGAGCCTTGCTACGCTGATGGACAGGATGTAAATTGACAACAGCCACTCTGGAGAAGTGTACGGTGTGTCCTGAAACATCTAAAAAACTCAGCTTAGAGAGCATAGGGCACTTCCACTTATGGGCGTATAAATTGGGAAAACTAAAAATCAGCAAGACACAGGCACCCCAAAGTTTAGGGCTGCTCTGTTCACAAGAACCTCCACTTCGTTACACCTTAAATATCCCAGGAAAGAGAAAAATGGATAAAGAAGTTGTGGTCCTTATGTACAATGGAATATCACTCAGCCATGAAATCAACGTCATAAGGCTAGCAGCAGCAGGATGAGTGGATTTAGGTACGACGATTCTAAGTGAAATAAGTCACACAGAAAAAGACACTTATCATAAGATATCACTTATAGAGGGAGTGTAAACACCGCTACCCTTGAAATGAATCACAAAACAGAACAGAGTCACACGTTTAGAAAACACACTATGGCTGCTTAACGGGAAAGGTGAGGTGGGGTGATGCATAAAACAAGGGTTTCAAATTAGCTCAGATACCGTTCCATAAACCCAATAGGTAATAGACAAGACCTACTCCTAGTTCAGTGAATTGGACTCAACACCCCCTATTCACCGCCCAAGAATATATCTGACTAGTAAGAATCTTAAAACCTATGTATTGATATCTCTCTGTAAGTGAGTCAAGTGGGTGTAAAGCGGCATAAACACAGCAGTGAAAAGCAGCTAAACCCCATTATAAAAATCAATTACTTTTAAAAACCCGTGAAACAAAGACAGTGAAAGAGAGAGAAATTCTTCCAAAATTCGTTCAGGGGCTGTGATGCCACCTGGATTGACTATATCTAGACCCACAGCTGATTGAGACATAAGGGTGGACACTCTTGGGGCTGAGAGGTTTGGTGAGGTTGGGTGAGCAAACGCAGACCCTTTAAAGTAATACTGCGTGGTACCCATCCCATGGGTCCCAAATCTCCAGGTTCAAGGGCATCTTCCTACATCGAAAACATGCATGAGAAACCCAGAAGATGGTACACCGTGTGATCGGGAAAGGTTTCTAAAACGCACCTCATTTCTCATCTCCTTGTGCGCGGGTTCGCCATTCCAGCCGCTTTACTAGCAATCTCCCTCCTTGGAGAATCAGCACCCTTAACCTCCTGTTCTGTACAGGTTGCAATTTGTCCTGAGGATGAATGGGAAGAGGGGGAACCAATGAGAGACTAGCTCTAGGTGTTGGGACAGGCACAGGTCACTCTATTTTCCCATCAGGAAGAAGAATTAACCACAGGCTCAGCCTGCCGCCCGGGACCAGAGTAGGGCCTGAAGCAATCCTGCGCTTTTGCGGCCAGCTCCCAAGAAAGCGAGTTGAAAAATGGAGCTCAGGGGCACTGCAATTCACAAACCTGCAGACTTATAAATGATCACTCTCGTCCACAAATATATTGAGGGAAGGCAACGAAGAGGACTTGAAAGCAAGGCAGAATTGCAGGAAACAGATTTCAGGAGGGAGATTTGAATCGCCTTTAAAGCACAGGAAAAGCTGCAAAACCTCGACAATGATGCCCTTGGCCTAAAAGGGCGTATGCGTTTTTTCCTGAATATATTCAGGAAAAAACGCATACGCTCTTTTTGGCCAACCAAGCAACCTGGAAAGGCAAATCAGCGCTACAAAGAAGTCTCGCTTCCCATCGGTCAAAAGGGCCATGCTGAATAAAGTGTCAAAACCAGAAATGCAGGACAGGCCATGGAGAAACGGGAGCCTTGCTACGCTGATGGACAGGATGTAAATGGACAACAGCCACTCTGGAGAAGTTTACGGTGTGTCCTGAAACATCTAAAAAACTCAGCTTAGAGAGCATAGGGCACTTCCACTTATGGGCGTATAAATTGGGAAAACTAAAAATCAGCAAGACACAGGCACCCCAAAGTTTAGGGCTGCTCTGTTGACAAGAACCTCCACTTCGTTACACCTTAAATATCCCAGGAAAGAGAAAAATGGATAAAGAAGTTGGGGTCCTTATGTACAATGTAATATCACTCAGCCATGAAATTAACGACATAAGGCTAGCAGCAGCATGATGAGTGCATTTAGGTACGACGATTCTAAGTGAAATAAGTCACACAGAAAAAGACACTTATCATAAGATATCACTTATAGAGGGAGTGTAAACACCGCTACCCTTGAACTGAATTACAAAACAGAACAGCGTCACACGTTTAGAAAACACACTATGGCTGCTTAACGGGAAAGGTGAGGTGGGGTGAGCATAAAACAAGGGTTTCAAATTAGCTCAGATACCGTTCCATAAACCCAATATGTAATAGACAAGACTTACTCCTAGCTCAATGAATTGGACTCAACACCCCCTATTCACCGCCCAAGAATATATCTGACTAGTAAGAATCTTAAAACCTATGTATTGATATCTCTCTGTAAGTGAGTCAAGTGGGTGTAAAGCGGCATAAACACAGCAGTGAAAAGCAGCTAAACCCCATTATAAAAATCAATTACTTTTAAAAACCCGTGAAACAAAGACAGTGAAAGAGAGAGAAATTCTTACAAAATTGGTTCAGGGGCTGTGATGCCACCTGGATTGACCATATCTAGACCCACAGCTGATTGAGACATAAGGCTGGACACTCTTGGGGCTGAGAGGTTTGGTGAGGTTGGGTGAGCAAACGCAGACCCTTTAAAGTAATACTGCGTGGTACCCATCCCATGGGTCCCAAACCTCCAGGTTCATGGGCATCTTCCTACATCGAAAACATGCATGAGAAACCCAGAAGATGGTACACCGTGTGATCGGGAAAGGTTTCTAAAACGCACCTCATTTCTCATCTCCTTGTGCTAGGGTTCGGCATTCCAGCCGCTTTACTAGCAATCTCCCTCCTTGGAGAATCAGCACCTTTAACCTCCTGTTCCGTACAGGTTGCAATTTGTCCTGAGGATGAACGGGAAGAGGGGGAACCAATGAGAGACTAGCTCTAGGTGTTGGGACAGGCACAGGTCACTCTATTTTCCCATCAATAAGAAGAATTAACCACAGGCTCAGCCTGCCGCCCGGGACCAGAGTAGGGCCTGAAGCAATCCTGCGCTTTTGCGGCCAGCTCCCAAGAAAGCGAGTTGAAAAATGGAGCTCAGGGGCACTGCAATTCACAAACCTGCAGACTTATAAATGATCACTCTCGTCCACAAATATATTGAGGGAAGGCAACGAAGAGGATTTGAAAGCAAGGCAGAATTGCAGGAAACAGATTTCAGGAGGGAGATTCGAATCGCCTTTAAAGCACAGGAAAAGCGGCAAAACCTCGACAATGATGCCCTTGGCCAAAAAGGGCGTATGCGTTTTTTCCTGAATATATTCAGGAAAAAACGCATACGCCCTTTTTGGCCAACCAAGCAACCTGGAAAGGCAAATCAGCGCTACAAAGAAGTCTCGCTTCCCATCGGTCAAAAGGGCCATGCTGAATAAAGTGTCAAAACCAGAAATGCAGGACAGGCCATGGAGAAACGGGAGCCTTGCTACGCTGATGGGCGAGATGTAAATTGACAACAGCCACTCTGGAGAAGTGTACGGTGTGTCCTGAAACATCTAAAAAACTCAGCTTAGAGAGCATAGGGCACTTCCACTTATGGGCGTATAAATTGGGAAAACTAAAAATCAGCAAGACACAGGCACCCCAAAGTTTAGGGCTGCTCTGTTGACAAGAACCTCCACTTCATTACACCTTAAATATCCCAGCAAAGAGAAAAATGGATAAAGAAGTTGTGGTCCTTATGTACAATGGAATATCACTCAGCCATGAAATCAAAGTCATAAGGCTAGAAGCAGCATGATGAGTGGATTTAGGTACGACGATTCTAAGTGAAATAAGTCACACAGAAAAAGACCCTTATCATAAGATATCACTTATAGAGGGAGTGTAAACACCGCTACCCTTGAACTGAATTACAAAACAGAACAGAGTCACACGTTTAGAAAACACACTATGGCTGCTTAACGGGAAAGGTGAGGTGGGGTGATGCATAAAACAAGGGTTTCAAATTAGCTCAGATACCGTTCCATAAACCCAATAGGTAATAGACAAGACCTACTCCTAGTTCAGTGAATTGGACTCAACACCCCCTATTCACCGCCCAAGAATATATCTGACTAGTAAGAATCTTAAAACCTATGTATTGATATCTCTCTGTAAGTGAGTCAAGTGGGTGTAAAGCGGCATAAACACAGCAGTGAAAAGCAGCTAAACCCCATTATAAAAATCAATTACTTTTAAAAACCCGTGAAACAAAGACAGTGAAAGAGAGAGAAATTCTTCCAAAATTCGTTCAGGGGCTGTGATGCCACCTGGATTGACTATATCTAGACCCACAGCTGATTGAGACATAAGGGTGGACACTCTTGGGGCTGAGAGGTTTGGTGAGGTTGGGTGAGCAAACGCAGACCCTTTCAAGTAATACTGCGTGGTACCCATCCCATGGGTCCCAAATCTCCAGGTTCAAGGGCATCTTCCTACATCGAAAACATGCATGAGAAACCCAGAAGATGGTACACCGTGTGATCGGGAAAGGTTTCTAAAACGCACCTCATTTCTCATCTCCTTGTGCGCGGGTTCGCCATTCCAGCCGCTTTACTAGCAATCTCCCTCCTTGGAGAATCAGCACCCTTAACCTCCTGTTCTGTACAGGTTGCAATTTGTCCTGAGGATGAATGGGAAGAGGGGGAACCAATGAGAGACTAGCTCTAGGTGTTGGGACAGGCACAGGTCACTCTATTTTCCCATCAGGAAGAAGAATTAACCACAGGCTCAGCCTGCCGCCCGGGACCAGAGTAGGGCCTGAAGCAATCCTGCGCTTTTGCGGCCAGCTCCCAAGAAAGCGAGTTGAAAAATGGAGCTCAGGGGCACTGCAATTCACAAACCTGCAGACTTATAAATGATCACTCTCGTCCACAAATATATTGAGGGAAGGCAACGAAGAGGACTTGAAAGCAAGGCAGAATTGCAGGAAACAGATTTCAGGAGGGAGATTTGAATCGCCTTTAAAGCACAGGAAAAGCTGCAAAACCTCGACAATGATGCCCTTGGCCTAAAAGGGCGTATGCGTTTTTTCCTGAATATATTCAGGAAAAAACGCATACGCTCTTTTTGGCCAACCAAGCAACCTGGAAAGGCAAATCAGCGCTACAAAGAAGTCTCGCTTCCCATCGGTCAAAAGGGCCATGCTGAATAAAGTGTCAAAACCAGAAATGCAGGACAGGCCATGGAGAAACGGGAGCCTTGCTACGCTGATGGACAGGATGTAAATGGACAACAGCCACTCTGGAGAAGTTTACGGTGTGTCCTGAAACATCTAAAAAACTCAGCTTAGAGAGCATAGGGCACTTCCACTTATGGGCGTATAAATTGGGAAAACTAAAAATCAGCAAGACACAGGCACCCCAAAGTTTAGGGCTGCTCTGTTGACAAGAACCTCCACTTCGTTACACCTTAAATATCCCAGGAAAGAGAAAAATGGATAAAGAAGTTGGGGTCCTTATGTACAATGGAATATCACTCAGCCATGAAATCAACGACATAAGGCTAGCAGCAGCATGATGAGTGCATTTAGGTACGACGATTCTAAGTGAAATAAGTCACACAGAAAAAGACACTTATCATAAGATATCACTTATAGAGGGAGTGTAAACACCGTTACCCTTGAACTGAATTACAAAACAGAACAGCGTCACACGTTTAGAAAACACACTATGGCTGCTTAACGGGAAAGGTGAGGTGGGGTGAGCATAAAACAAGGGTTTCAAATTAGCTCAGATACCGTTCCATAAACCCAATATGTAATAGACAAGACTTACTCCTAGCTCAGTGAATTGGACTCAACACCCCCTATTCACCGCCCAAGAATATATCTGACAAGTAAGAATCTTAAAACCTATGTATTGATATCTCTCTGTAAGTGAGTCAAGTGGGTGTAAAGCGGCATAAACACAGCAGTGAAAAGCAGCTAAACCCCATTATAAAAATCAATTACTTTTAAAAACCCGTGAAACAAAGACAGTGAAAGAGAGAGAAATTCTTCCAAAATTCGTTCAGGGGCTGTGATGCCACCTGGATTGACCATATCTAGACCCACAGCTGATTGAGACATAAGGCTGGACACTCTTGGGGCTGAGAGGTTTGGTGAGGTTGGGTGAGCAAACGCAGACCCTTTAAAGTAATACTGCGTGGTACCCATCCCATGGGTCTCAAATCTCCAGGTTCAAGGGCATCTTCCTACATCGAAAACATGCATGAGAAACCCAGAAGATGGTACACCGTGTGATCGGGAAAGGTTTCTAAAACGCACCTCATTTCTCATCTCCTTGTGCGCGGGGTCGCCATTCCAGCCGCTTTACTAGCAATCTCCCTCCTTGGAGAATCAGCACCTTTAACCTCCTGTTCCGTACAGGTTGCAATTTGTCCTGAGGATGAACGGGAAGAGGGGGAACCAATGAGAGACTAGCTCTAGGTGTTGGGACAGGCACAGGTCACTCTATTTTCCCATCAGGAAGAAGAATTAACCACAGGCTCAGCCTGCCGCCCGGGACCAGAGTAGGGCCTGAAGCAATCCTGCGCTTTTGCGGACAGCTCCCAAGAAAGCGAGTTGAAAAATGGAGCTCAGGGGCACTGCAATTCACAAACCTGCAGACTTATAAATGATCACTCTCGTCCACAAATATATTGAGGGAAGGCAACGAAGAGGACTTGAAAGCAAGGCAGAATTGCAGGAAACAGATTTCAGGAGGGAGAATCGAATCGCCTTTAAAGCACAGGAAAAGCGGCAAAACCTCGACAATGATGCCCTTGGCCAAAAAGGGCGTATGCGTTTTTTCCTGAATATATTCAGGAAAAAACGCATACGCCCTTTTTGGCCAACCAAGCAACCTGGAAAGGCAAATCAGCGCTACAAAGAAGTCTCGCTTCCCATCGGTCAAACGGGCCATGCTGAATAAAGTGTCAAAACCAGAAATGCAGGACAGGCCATGGAGAAACGGGAGCCTTGCTACGCTGATGGACAGGATGTAAATTGACAACAGCCACTCTGAAGAAGTGTACCGTGTGTCCTGAAACATCTAAAAAACTCAGCTTAGAGAGCATAGGGAACTTCCACTTATGGGCGTATAAATTGGGAAAACTAAAAATCAGCAAGACACAGGCACCCCAAAGTTTAGGTCTGCTCTGTTGACAAGAACCTCCACTTCATTACACCTTAAATATCCCAGGAAAGAGAAAAATGGATAAAGAAGTTGTGGTCCTTATGTACAATGGAATATCACTCAGCCATGAAATCAACGTCATAAGGCTAGCAGCAGCATGATGAGTGGATTTAGGTACGACGATTCTAAGTGAAATAAGTCACACAGAAAAAGACACTTATCATAAGATATCACTTATAGAGGGAGTGTAAACACCGCTACCCTTGAACTGAATTACAAAACAGAACAGAATCACACGTTTAGAAAACACACTATGGCTGCTTAACGGGAAAGGTGAGGTGGGGTGATGCACAAAACAAAGGTTTCAAATTAGCTCAGATACCGTTCCATAAACCCAATATGTAATAGACAAGACTTACTCCTAGCTCAGTGAATTGGACTCAACACCCCCTATTCACCGCCCAAGAATATATCTGACAAGTAAGAATCTTAAAACCTATGTATTGATATCTCTCTGTAAGTGAGTCAAGTGGGTGTAAAGCGGCATAAACACAGCAGTGAAAAGCAGCTAAACCCCATTATAAAAATCAATTACTTTTAAAAACCCGTGAAACAAAGACAGTGAAAGAGAGAGAAATTCTTCCAAAATTCGTTCAGGGGCTGTGATGCCACCTGGATTGACCATATCTAGACCCACAGCTGATTGAGACATAAGGCTGGACACTCTTGGGGCTGAGAGGTTTGGTGAGGTTGGGTGAGCAAACGCAGACCCTTTAAAGTAATACTGCGTGGTACCCATCCCATGGGTCTCAAATCTCCAGGTTCAAGGGCATCTTCCTACATCGAAAACATGCATGAGAAACCCAGAAGATGGTACACCGTGTGATCGGGAAAGGTTTCTAAAACGCACCTCATTTCTCATCTCCTTGTGCGCGGGGTCGCCATTCCAGCCGCTTTACTAGCAATCTCCCTCCTTGGAGAATAAGCACCTTTAACCTCCTGTTCCGTACAGGTTGCAATTTGTCCTGAGGATGAACGGGAAGAGGGGGAACCAATGAGAGACTAGCTCTAGGTGTTGGGACAGGCACAGGTCACTCTATTTTCCCATCAGGAAGAAGAATTAACCACAGGCTCAGCCTGCCGCCCGGGACCAGAGTAGGGCCTGAAGCAATCCTGCGCTTTTGCGGACAGCTCCCAAGAAAGCGAGTTGAAAAATGGAGCTCAGGGGCACTGCAATTCACAAACCTGCAGACTTATAAATGCTCACTCTCGTCCACAAGTATATTGAGGGAAGGCAACGAAGAGGACTTGAAAGCAAGGCAGAATTGCAGGAAACAGATTTCAGGAGGGAGATTCGAATCGCCTTTAAAGCACAGGAAAAGCGGCAAAACCTCGACAATGATGCCCTTGGCCAAAAAGGGCGTATGCGTTTTTTCCTGAATATATTCAGGAAAAAACGCATACGCCCTTTTTGGCCAACCAAGCAACCTGGAAAGGCAAATCAGCGCTACAAAGAAGTCTCGCTTCCCATCGGTCAAACGGGCCATGCTGAATAAAGTGTCAAAACCAGAAATGCAGGACAGGCCATGGAGAAACGGGAGCCTTGCTACGCTGATGGACAGGATGTAAATTGACAACAGCCACTCTGAAGAAGTGTACCGTGTGTCCTGAAACATCTAAAAAACTCAGCTTAGAGAGCATAGGGAACTTCCACTTATGGGCGTATAAATTGGGAAAACTAAAAATCAGCAAGACACAGGCACCCCAAAGTTTAGGTCTGCTCTGTTGACAAGAACCTCCACTTCATTACACCTTAAATATCCCAGGAAAGAGAAAAATGGATAAAGAAGTTGTGGTCCTTATGTACAATGGAATATCACTCAGCCATGAAATCAACGTCATAAGGCTAGCAGCAGCATGATGAGTGGATTTAGGTACGACGATTCTAAGTGAAATAAGTCACACAGAAAAAGACACTTATCATAAGATATCACTTATAGAGGGAGTGTAAACACCGCTACCCTTGAACTGAATTACAAAACAGAACAGAATCACACGTTTAGAAAACACACTATGGCTGCTTAACGGGAAAGGTGAGGTGGGGTGATGCACAAAACAAAGGTTTCAAATTAGCTCAGATACCGTTCCATAAACCCAATATGTAATAGACAAGACTTACTCCTAGCTCAGTGAATTGGACTCAACACCCCCTATTCACCGCCCAAGAATATATCTGACAAGTAAGAATCTTAAAACCTATGTATTGATATCTCTCTGTAAATGAGTCAAGTGGGTGTAAAGCGGCATAAACACAGCAGTGAAAAGCAGCTAAACCCCATTATAAAAATCAATTACTTTTAAAAACCCGTGAAACAAAGACAGTGAAAGAGAGAGAAATTCTTCCAAAATTCGTTCAGGGGCTGTGATGCCACCTGGATTGACCATATCTAGACCCACAGCTGATTGAGACATAAGGCTGGACACTCTTGGGGCTGAGAGGTTTGGTGAGGTTGGGTGAGCAAACGCAGACCCTTTAAAGTAATACTGCGTGGTACCCATCCCATGGGTCTCAAATCTCCAGGTTCAAGGGCATCTTCCTACATCGAAAACATGCATGAGAAACCCAGAAGATGGTACACCGTGTGATCGGGAAAGGTTTCTAAAACGCACCTCGTTTCTCATCTCCTTGTGCGCGGGGTCGCCATTCCAGCCGCTTTACTAGCAATCTCCCTCCTTGGAGAATAAGCACCTTTAACCTCCTGTTCCGTACAGGTTGCAATTTGTCCTGAGGATGAACGGGAAGAGGGGGAACCAATGAGAGACTAGCTCTAGGTGTTGGGACAGGCACAGGTCACTCTATTTTCCCATCAGGAAGAAGAATTAACCACAGGCTCAGCCTGCCCCCCGGGACCAGAGTAGGGCCTGAAGCAATCCTGCGCTTTTGCGGACAGCTCCCAAGAAAGCGAGTTGAAAAATGGAGCTCAGGGGCACTGCAATTCACAAACCTGCAGACTTATAAATGATCACTCTCGTCCACAAATATATTGAGGGAAGGCAACGAAGAGGACTTGAAAGCAAGGCAGAATTGCAGGAAACAGATTTCAGGAGGGAGATTCGAATCGCCTTTAAAGCACAGGAAAAGCGGCAAAACCTCGACAATGATGCCCTTGGCCAAAAAGGGCGTATGCGTTTTTTCCTGAATATATTCATGAAAAAACGCATACGCCCTTTTTGGCCAACCAAGCAACCTGGAAAGGCAAATCAGCGCTACAAAGAAGTCTCGCTTCCCATCGGTCAAACGGGCCATGCTGAATAAAGTGTCAAAACCAGAAATGCAGGACAGGCCATGGAGAAACGGGAGCCTTGCTACGCTGATGGACAGGATGTAAATTGACAACAGCCACTCTGAAGAAGTGTACCGTGTGTCCTGAAACATCTAAAAAACTCAGCTTAGAGAGCATAGGGAACTTCCACTTATGGGCGTATAAATTGGGAAAACTAAAAATCAGCAAGACACAGGCACCCCAAAGTTTAGGGCTGCTCTGTTGACAAGAACCTCCACTTCATTACACCTTAAATATCCCAGGAAAGAGAAAAATGGATAAAGAAGTTGTGGTCCTTATGTACAATGGAATATCACTCAGCCATGAAATCAACGTCATAAGGCTAGCAGCAGCATGATGAGTGGATTTAGGTATGACGATTCTAAGTGAAATAAGTCACACAGAAAAAGACACTTATCATAAGATATCACTTATAGAGGGAGTGTAAACACCGCTACCCTTGAACTGAATTACAAAACAGAACAGAATCACACGTTTAGAAAACACACTATGGCTGCTTAACGGGAAAGGTGAGGTGGGGTGATGCACAAAACAAAGGTTTCAAATTAGCTCAGATACCGTTCCATAAACCCAATATGTAATAGACAAGACTTACTCCTAGCTCAGTGAATTGGACTCAACACCCCCTATTCACCGCCCAAGAATATATCTGACAAGTAAGAATCTTAAAACCTATGTATTGATATCTCTCTGTAAGTGAGTCAAGTGGGTGTAAAGCGGCATAAACACAGCAGTGAAAAGCAGCTAAACCCCATTATAAAAATCAATTACTTTTAAAAACCCGTGAAACAAAGACAGTGAAAGAGAGAGAAATTATTCCAAAATTCGTTCAGGGGCTGTGATGCCACCTGGATTGACCATATCTAGACCCACAGCTGATTGAGACATAAGGCTGGACACTCTTGGGGCTGAGAGGTTTGGTGAGGTTGGGTGAGCAAACGCAGACCCTTTAAAGTAATACTGCGTGGTACCCATCCCATGGGTCCCAAATCTCCAGATTCAAGGGCATCTTCCTACATCGAAAACATGCATGAGAAACCCAGAAGATGGTACACCGTGTGATCGGGAAAGGTTTCTAAAACGCACCTCATTTCTCATCTCCTTGTGCGCGGGGTCGCCATTCCAGCCGCTTTACTAGCAATCTCCCTCCTTGGAGAATCAGCACCTTTAACCTCCTGTTCCGTACAGGTTGCAATTTGTCCTGAGGATGAACGGGAAGAGGGGGAACCAATGAGAGACTAGCTCTAGGTGTTGGGACAGGCACAGGTCACTCTATTTTCCCATCAGGAAGAAGAATTAACCACAGGCTCAGCCTGCCGCCCGGGACCAGAGTAGGGCCTGAAGCAATCCTGCGCTTTTGCGGACAGCTCCCAAGAAAGCGAGTTGAAAAATGGAGCTCAGGGGCACTGCAATTCACAAACCTGCAGACTTATAAATGATCACTCTCGTCCACAAATATATTGAGGGAAGGCAACGAAGAGGACTTGAAAGCAAGGCAGAATTGCAGGAAACAGATTTCAGGAGGGAGATTCGAATCGCCTTTAAAGCACAGGAAAAGCGGCAAAACCTCGACAATGATGCCCTTGGCCAAAAAGGGCGTATGCGTTTTTTCCTGAATATATTCAGGAAAAAACGCATACGCCCTTTTTGGCCAACCAAGCAACCTGGAAAGGCAAATCAGCGCTACAGAGAAGTCTCGCTTCCCATCGGTCAAACGGGCCATGCTGAATAAAGTGTCAAAACCAGAAATGCAGGACAGGCCATGGAGAAACGGGAGCCTTGCTACGCTGATGGACAGGATGTAAATTGACAACAGCCACTCTGAAGAAGTGTACCGTGTGTCCTGAAACATCTAAAAAACTCAGCTTAGAGAGCATAGGGAACTTCCACTTATGGGCGTATAAATTGGGAAAACTAAAAATCAGCAAGACACAGGCACCCCAAAGTTTAGGGCTGCTCTGTTGACAAGAACCTCCACTTCATTACACCTTAAATATCCCAGGAAAGAGAAAAATGGATAAAGAAGTTGTGGTCCTTATGTACAATGGAATATCACTCAGCCATGAAATCAACGTCATAAGGCTAGCAGCAGCATGATGAGTGGATTTAGGTACGACGATTCTAAGTGAAATAAGTCACACAGAAAAAGACACTTATCATAAGATATCACTTATAGAGGGAGTGTAAACACCGCTACCCTTGAACTGAATTACAAAACAGAACAGAATCACACGTTTAGAAAACACACTATGGCTGCTTAACGGGAAAGGTGAGGTGGGGTGATGCACAAAACAAAGGTTTCAAATTAGCTCAGATACCGTTCCATAAACCCAATATGTAATAGACAAGACTTACTCCTAGCTCAGTGAATTGGACTCAACACCCCCTATTCACCGCCCAAGAATATATCTGACAAGTAAGAATCTTAAAACCTATGTATTGATATCTCTCTGTAAGTGAGTCAAGTGGGTGTAAAGCGGCATAAACACAGCAGTGAAAAGCAGCTAAACCCCATTATAAAAATCAATTACTTTTAAAAACCCGTGAAACAAAGACAGTGAAAGAGAGAGAAATTCTTCCAAAATTCGTTCAGGGGCTGTGATGCCACCTGGATTGACCATATCTAGACCCACAGCTGATTGAGACATAAGGCTGGACACTCTTGGGGCTGAGAGGTTTGGTGAGGTTGGGTGAGCAAACGCAGACCCTTTAAAGTAATACTGCGTGGTACCCATCCCATGGGTCTCAAATCTCCAGGTTCAAGGGCATCTTCCTACATCGAAAACATGCATGAGAAACCCAGAAGATGGTACACCGTGTGATCGGGAAAGGTTTCTAAAACGCACCTCATTTCTCATCTCCTTGTGCGCGGGGTCGCCATTCCAGCCGCTTTACTAGCAATCTCCCTCCTTGGAGAATAAGCACCTTTAACCTCCTGTTCCGTACAGGTTGCAATTTGTCCTGAGGATGAACGGGAAGAGGGGGAACCAATGAGAGACTAGCTCTAGGTGTTGGGACAGGCACAGGTCACTCTATTTTCCCATCAGGAAGAAGAATTAACCACAGGCTCAGCCTGCCGCCCGGGACCAGAGTAGGGCCTGAAGCAATCCTGCGCTTTTGCGGACAGCTCCCAAGAAAGCGAGTTGAAAAATGGAGCTCAGGGGCACTGCAATTCACAAACCTGCAGACTTATAAATGATCACTCTCGTCCACAAGTATATTGAGGGAAGGCAACGAAGAGGACTTGAAAGCAAGGCAGAATTGCAGGAAACAGATTTCAGGAGGGAGATTCGAATCGCCTTTAAAGCACAGGAAAAGCGGCAAAACCTCGACAATGATGCCCTTGGCCAAAAAGGGCGTATGCGTTTTTTCCTGAATATATTCAGGAAAAAACGCATACGCCCTTTTTGGCCAACCAAGCAACCTGGAAAGGCAAATCAGCGCTACAAAGAAGTCTCGCTTCCCATCGGTCAAACGGGCCATGCTGAATAAAGTGTCAAAACCAGAAATGCAGGACAGGCCATGGAGAAACGGGAGCCTTGCTACGCTGATGGACAGGATGTAAATTGACAACAGCCACTCTGAAGAAGTGTACCGTGTGTCCTGAAACATCTAAAAAACTCAGCTTAGAGAGCATAGGGAACTTCCACTTATGGGCGTATAAATTGGGAAAACTAAAAATCAGCAAGACACAGGCACCCCAAAGTTTAGGTCTGCTCTGTTGACAAGAACCTCCACTTCATTACACCTTAAATATCCCAGGAAAGAGAAAAATGGATAAAGAAGTTGTGGTCCTTATGTACAATGGAATATCACTCAGCCATGAAATCAACGTCATAAGGCTAGCAGCAGCATGATGAGTGGATTTAGGTACGACGATTCTAAGTGAAATAAGTCACACAGAAAAAGACACTTATCATAAGATATCACTTATAGAGGGAGTGTAAACACCGCTACCCTTGAACTGAATTACAAAACAGAACAGAATCACACGTTTAGAAAACACACTATGGCTGCTTAACGGGAAAGGTGAGGTGGGGTGATGCACAAAACAAAGGTTTCAAATTAGCTCAGATACCGTTCCATAAACCCAATATGTAATAGACAAGACTTACTCCTAGCTCAGTGAATTGGACTCAACACCCCCTATTCACCGCCCAAGAATATATCTGACAAGTAAGAATCTTAAAACCTATGTATTGATATCTCTCTGTAAATGAGTCAAGTGGGTGTAAAGCGGCATAAACACAGCAGTGAAAAGCAGCTAAACCCCATTATAAAAATCAATTACTTTTAAAAACCCGTGAAACAAAGACAGTGAAAGAGAGAGAAATTCTTCCAAAATTCGTTCAGGGGCTGTGATGCCACCTGGATTGACCATATCTAGACCCACAGCTGATTGAGACATAAGGCTGGACACTCTTGGGGCTGAGAGGTTTGGTGAGGTTGGGTGAGCAAACGCAGACCCTTTAAAGTAATACTGCGTGGTACCCATCCCATGGGTCTCAAATCTCCAGGTTCAAGGGCATCTTCCTACATCGAAAACATGCATGAGAAACCCAGAAGATGGTACACCGTGTGATCGGGAAAGGTTTCTAAAACGCACCTCGTTTCTCATCTCCTTGTGCGCGGGGTCGCCATTCCAGCCGCTTTACTAGCAATCTCCCTCCTTGGAGAATCAGCACCTTTAACCTCCTGTTCCGTACAGGTTGCAATTTGTCCTGAGGATGAACGGGAAGAGGGGGAACCAATGAGAGACTAGCTCTAGGTGTTGGGACAGGCACAGGTCACTCTATTTTCCCATCAGGAAGAAGAATTAACCACAGGCTCAGCCTGCCCCCCGGGACCAGAGTAGGGCCTGAAGCAATCCTGCGCTTTTGCGGACAGCTCCCAAGAAAGCGAGTTGAAAAATGGAGCTCAGGGGCACTGCAATTCACAAACCTGCAGACTTATAAATGATCACTCTCGTCCACAAATATATTGAGGGAAGGCAACGAAGAGGACTTGAAAGCAAGGCAGAATTGCAGGAAACAGATTTCAGGAGGGAGATTCGAATCGCCTTTAAAGCACAGGAAAAGCGGCAAAACCTCGACAATGATGCCCTTGGCCAAAAAGGGCGTATGCGTTTTTTCCTGAATATATTCAGGAAAAAACGCATACGCCCTTTTTGGCCAACCAAGCAACCTGGAAAGGCAAATCAGCGCTACAAAGAAGTCTCGCTTCCCATCGGTCAAACGGGCCATGCTGAATAAAGTGTCAAAACCAGAAATGCAGGACAGGCCATGGAGAAACGGGAGCCTTGCTACGCTGATGGACAGGATGTAAATTGACAACAGCCACTCTGAAGAAGTGTACCGTGTGTCCTGAAACATCTAAAAAACTCAGCTTAGAGAGCATAGGGAACTTCCACTTATGGGCGTATAAATTGGGAAAACTAAAAATCAGCAAGACACAGGCACCCCAAAGTTTAGGGCTGCTCTGTTGACAAGAACCTCCACTTCATTACACCTTAAATATCCCAGGAAAGAGAAAAATGGATAAAGAAGTTGTGGTCCTTATGTACAATGGAATATCACTCAGCCATGAAATCAACCTCATAAGGCTAGCAGCAGCATGATGAGTGGATTTAGGTACGACGATTCTAAGTGAAATAAGTCACACAGAAAAAGACACTTATCATAAGATATCACTTATAGAGGGAGTGTAAACACTGCTACCCTTGAACTGAATTACAAAACAGAACAGAATCACACGTTTAGAAAACACACTATGGCTGCTTAACGGGAAAGGTGAGGTGGGGTGATGCACAAAACAAAGGTTTCAAATTAGCTCAGATACCGTTCCATAAACCCAATATGTAATAGACAAGACTTACTCCTAGCTCAGTGAATTGGACTCAACACCCCCTATTCACCGCCCAAGAATATATCTGACAAGTAAGAATCTTAAAACCTATGTATTGATATCTCTCTGTAAATGAGTCAAGTGGGTGTAAAGCGGCATAAACACAGCAGTGAAAAGCAGCTAAACCCCATTATAAAAATCAATTACTTTTAAAAACCCGTGAAACAAAGACAGTGAAAGAGAGAGAAATTCTTCCAAAATTCGTTCAGGGGCTGTGATGCCACCTGGATTGACCATATCTAGACCCACAGCTGATTGAGACATAAGGCTGGACACTCTTGGGGCTGAGAGGTTTGGTGAGGTTGGGTGAGCAAACGCAGACCCTTTAAAGTAATACTGCGTGGTACCCATCCCATGGGTCTCAAATCTCCAGGTTCAAGGGCATCTTCCTACATCGAAAACATGCATGAGAAACCCAGAAGATGGTACACCGTGTGATCGGGAAAGGTTTCTAAAACGCACCTCGTTTCTCATCTCCTTGTGCGCGGGGTCGCCATTCCAGCCGCTTTACTAGCAATCTCCCTCCTTGGAGAATAAGCACCTTTAACCTCCTGTTCCGTACAGGTTGCAATTTGTCCTGAGGATGAACGGGAAGAGGGGGAACCAATGAGAGACTAGCTCTAGGTGTTGGGACAGGCACAGGTCACTCTATTTTCCCATCAGGAAGAAGAATTAACCACAGGCTCAGCCTGCCCCCCGGGACCAGAGTAGGGCCTGAAGCAATCCTGCGCTTTTGCGGACAGCTCCCAAGAAAGCGAGTTGAAAAATGGAGCTCAGGGGCACTGCAATTCACAAACCTGCAGACTTATAAATGATCACTCTCGTCCACAAATATATTGAGGGAAGGCAACGAAGAGGACTTGAAAGCAAGGCAGAATTGCAGGAAACAGATTTCAGGAGGGAGATTCGAATCGCCTTTAAAGCACAGGAAAAGCGGCAAAACCTCGACAATGATGCCCTTGGCCAAAAAGGGCGTATGCGTTTTTTCCTGAATATATTCAGGAAAAAACGCATACGCCCTTTTTGGCCAACCAAGCAACCTGGAAAGGCAAATCAGCGCTACAAAGAAGTCTCGCTTCCCATCGGTCAAACGGGCCATGCTGAATAAAGTGTCAAAACCAGAAATGCAGGACAGGCCATGGAGAAACGGGAGCCTTGCTACGCTGATGGACAGGATGTAAATTGACAACAGCCACTCTGAAGAAGTGTACCGTGTGTCCTGAAACATCTAAAAAACTCAGCTTAGAGAGCATAGGGAACTTCCACTTATGGGCGTATAAATTGGGAAAACTAAAAATCAGCAAGACACAGGCACCCCAAAGTTTAGGGCTGCTCTGTTGACAAGAACCTCCACTTCATTACACCTTAAATATCCCAGGAAAGAGAAAAATGGATAAAGAAGTTGTGGTCCTTATGTACAATGGAATATCACTCAGCCATGAAATCAACGTCATAAGGCTAGCAGCAGCATGATGAGTGGATTTAGGTACGACGATTCTAAGTGAAATAAGTCACACAGAAAAAGACACTTATCATAAGATATCACTTATAGAGGGAGTGTAAACACCGCTACCCTTGAACTGAATTACAAAACAGAACAGAATCACACGTTTAGAAAACACACTATGGCTGCTTAACGGGAAAGGTGAGGTGGGGTGATGCACAAAACAAAGGTTTCAAATTAGCTCAGATACCGTTCCATAAACCCAATATGTAATAGACAAGACTTACTCCTAGCTCAGTGAATTGGACTCAACACCCCCTATTCACCGCCCAAGAATATATCTGACAAGTAAGAATCTTAAAACCTATGTATTGATATCTCTCTGTAAGTGAGTCAAGTGGGTGTAAAGCGGCATAAACACAGCAGTGAAAAGCAGCTAAACCCCATTATAAAAATCAATTACTTTTAAAAACCCGTGAAACAAAGACAGTGAAAGAGAGAGAAATTCTTCCAAAATTCGTTCAGGGGCTGTGATGCCACCTGGATTGACCATATCTAGACCCACAGCTGATTGAGACATAAGGCTGGACACTCTTGGGGCTGAGAGGTTTGGTGAGGTTGGGTGAGCAAACGCAGACCCTTTAAAGTAATACTGCGTGGTACCCATCCCATGGGTCCCAAATCTCCAGATTCAAGGGCATCTTCCTACATCGAAAACATGCATGAGAAACCCAGAAGATGGTACACCGTGTGATCGGGAAAGGTTTCTAAAACGCACCTCATTTCTCATCTCCTTGTGCGCGGGGTCGCCATTCCAGCCGCTTTACTAGCAATCTCCCTCCTTGGAGAATCAGCACCTTTAACCTCCTGTTCCGTACAGGTTGCAATTTGTCCTGAGGATGAACGGGAAGAGGGGGAACCAATGAGAGACTAGCTCTAGGTGTTGGGACAGGCACAGGTCACTCTATTTTCCCATCAGGAAGAAGAATTAACCACAGGCTCAGCCTGCCGCCCGGGACCAGAGTAGGGCCTGAAGCAATCCTGCGCTTTTGCGGACAGCTCCCAAGAAAGCGAGTTGAAAAATGGAGCTCAGGGGCACTGCAATTCACAAACCTGCAGACTTATAAATGATCACTCTCGTCCACAAATATATTGAGGGAAGGCAACGAAGAGGACTTGAAAGCAAGGCAGAATTGCAGGAAACAGATTTCAGGAGGGAGATTCGAATCGCCTTTAAAGCACAGGAAAAGCGGCAAAACCTCGACAATGATGCCCTTGGCCAAAAAGGGCGTATGCGTTTTTTCCTGAATATATTCAGGAAAAAACGCATACGCCCTTTTTGGCCAACCAAGCAACCTGGAAAGGCAAATCAGCGCTACAAAGAAGTCTCGCTTCCCATCGGTCAAACGGGCCATGCTGAATAAAGTGTCAAAACCAGAAATGCAGGACAGGCCATGGAGAAACGGGAGCCTTGCTACGCTGATGGACAGGATGTAAATTGACAACAGCCACTCTGAAGAAGTGTACCGTGTGTCCTGAAACATCTAAAAAACTCAGCTTAGAGAGCATAGGGAACTTCCACTTATGGGCGTATAAATTGGGAAAACTAAAAATCAGCAAGACACAGGCACCCCAAAGTTTAGGGCTGCTCTGTTGACAAGAACCTCCACTTCATTACACCTTAAATATCCCAGGAAAGAGAAAAATGGATAAAGAAGTTGTGGTCCTTATGTACAATGGAATATCACTCAGCCATGAAATCAACGTCATAAGGCTAGCAGCAGCATGATGAGTGGATTTAGGTAGGACGATTCTAAGTGAAATAAGTCACACAGAAAAAGACACTTATCATAAGATATCACTTATAGAGGGAGTGTAAACACCGCTACCCTTGAACTGAATTACAAAACAGAACAGAATCACACGTTTAGAAAACACACTATGGCTGCTTAACGGGAAAGGTGAGGTGGGGTGATGCACAAAACAAAGGTTTCAAATTAGCTCAGATACCGTTCCATAAACCCAATATGTAATAGACAAGACTTACTCCTAGCTCAGTGAATTGGACTCAACACCCCCTATTCACCGCCCAAGAATATATCTGACAAGTAAGAATCTTAAAACCTATGTATTGATATCTCTCTGTAAGTGAGTCAAGTGGGTGTAAAGCGGCATAAACACAGCAGTGAAAAGCAGCTAAACCCCATTATAAAAATCAATTACTTTTAAAAACCCGTGAAACAAAGACAGTGAAAGAGAGAGAAATTCTTCCAAAATTCGTTCAGGGGCTGTGATGCCACCTGGATTGACCATATCTAGACCCACAGCTGATTGAGACATAAGGCTGGACACTCTTGGGGCTGAGAGGTTTGGTGAGGTTGGGTGAGCAAACGCAGACCCTTTAAAGTAATACTGCGTGGTACCCATCCCATGGGTCTCAAATCTCCAGGTTCAAGGGCATCTTCCTACATCGAAAACATGCATGAGAAACCCAGAAGATGGTACACCGTGTGATCGGGAAAGGTTTCTAAAACGCACCTCATTTCTCATCTCCTTGTGCGCGGGGTCGCCATTCCAGCCGCTTTACTAGCAATCTCCCTCCTTGGAGAATAAGCACCTTTAACCTCCTGTTCCGTACAGGTTGCAATTTGTCCTGAGGATGAACGGGAAGAGGGGGAACCAATGAGAGACTAGCTCTAGGTGTTGGGACAGGCACAGGTCACTCTATTTTCCCATCAGAAAGAAGAATTAACCACAGGCTCAGCCTGCCGCCCGGGACCAGAGTAGGGCCTGAAGCAATCCTGCGCTTTTGCGGACAGCTCCCAAGAAAGCGAGTTGAAAAATGGAGCTCAGGGGCACTGCAATTCACAAACCTGCAGACTTATAAATGATCACTCTCGTCCACAAATATATTGAGGGAAGGCAACGAAGAGGACTTGAAAGCAAGGCAGAATTGCAGGAAACAGATTTCAGGAGGGAGATTCGAATCGCCTTTAAAGCACAGGAAAAGCGGCAAAACCTCGACAATGATGCCCTTGGCCAAAAAGGGCGTATGCGTTTTTTCCTGAATATATTCAGGAAAAAACGCATACGCCCTTTTTGGCCAACCAAGCAACCTGGAAAGGCAAATCAGCGCTACAAAGAAGTCTCGCTTCCCATCGGTCAAAAGGGCCATGCTGAATAAAGTGTCAAAACCAGAAATGCAGGACAGGCCATGGAGAAACGGGAGCCTTGCTACGCTGATGGACAGGATGTAAATTGACAACAGCCACTCTGGAGAAGTGTACCGTGTGTCCTGAAACATCTAAAAAAATCAGCTTAGAGAGCATAGGGCACTTCCACTTATGGGCGTATAAATTGGGAAAACTAAAAATCAGCAAGACACAGGCACCCCAAAGTTTAGGTCTGCTCTGTTGACAAGAACCTCCACTTCATTACACCTTAAATATCCCAGGAAAGAGAAAAATGGATAAAGAAGTTGTGGTCCTTATGTACAATGGAATATCACTCAGCCATGAAATCAACGTCATAAGGCTAGCAGCAGCATGATGAGTGGATTTAGGTACGACGATTCTAAGTGAAATAAGTCACACAGAAAAACACACTTATCATAAGATATCACTTATAGAGGGAGTGTAAACACCGCTACCCTTGAACTGAATTACAAAACAGAATAGAGTCACACGTTTAGAAAACACACTATGGCTGCTTAACGGGAAAGGTGAGGTGGGGTGATGCATAAAACAAGGGTTTCAAATTAGCTCAGATACCGTTCCATAAACCCAATATGTAATAGACAAGACTTACTCCTTGCTCAGTGAATTGGACTCAACACCCCCTATTCACCGCCCAAGAATATATCTGACTAGTAAGAATCTTAAAAGCTATGTATTGATATCTCTCTGTAAGTGAGTCAAGTGGGTGTAAAGCGGTATAAACACAGCAGTGAAAAGCAGCTAAACCCCATTATAAAAATCAATTACTTTTAAAAACCCGTGAAACAAAGACAGTGAAAGAGAGAGAAATTCTTCCAAAATTCGTTCAGGGGCTGTGATGCCACCTGGATTGACCATATCTAGACCCACAGCTGATTGAGACATAAGGGTGGACACTCTTGGGGCTGAGAGGTTTGGTGAGGTTGGGTGAGCAAACGCAGACCCTTTAAAGTAATACTGCGTGGTACCCATCCAATGGGTCCCAAATCTCCAGGTTCAAGGGCATCTTCCTACATCGAAAACATGCATGAGAAACCCAGAAGATGGTACACCGTGTGATCGGGAAAGGTTTCTAAAACGCACCTCATTTCTCATCTCCTTGTGGGCGGATTCGCCATTCCAGCCTCTTTACAAGCAATCTCCCTCCTTGGAGAATCAGCACCTTTAACCTCCTGTTCCGTACAGGTTGCAATTTGTCCTGAGGATGAACGGGAAGAGGGGGAACCAATGAGAGACTAGCTCTAGGTGTTGGGACAGGCACAGGTCACTCTATTTTCCCATCAGGAAGAAGAATTAACCACAGGCTCAGCCTGCCGCCCGTGACCAGAGTAGGGCCTGAAGCAATCCTGCGCTTTTGCGGCCAGCTCCCAAGAAAGCGAGTTGAAAAATGGAGCTCAGGGGCACTGCAATTCACAAACCTGCAGACTTATAAATGATCACTCTCGTCCACAAATATATTGAGGGAAGGCAACGAAGAGGATTTGAAAGCAAGGCAGAATTGCAGGAAACAGATTTCAGGAGGGAGATTCGAATCGCCTTTAAAGCACAGGAAAAGCGGCAAAACCTCGACAATGATGCCCTTGGCCAAAAAGGGCGTATGCGTTTTTTCCTGAATATATTCAAGAAAAAACGCATACGCCCTTTTTGGCCAACCAAGCAACCTGGAAAGGCAAATCAGCGCTACAAAGAAGTCTCGCTTCCCATCGGTCAAAAGGGCCATGCTGAATAAAGTGTCAAAACCAGAAATGCAGGACAGGCCATGGAGAAACGGGAGCCTTGCTACGCTGATGGACAGGATGTAAATTGACAACAGCCACTCTGGAGAAGTGTACCGTGTGTCCTGAAACATCTAAAAAAATCAGCTTAGAGAGCATAGGGCACTTCCACTTATGGGCGTATAAATTGGGAAAACTAAAAATCAGCAAGACACAGGCACCCCAAAGTTTAGGTCTGCTCTGTTGACAAGAACCTCCACTTCATTACACCTTAAATATCCCAGGAAAGAGAAAAATGGATAAAGAAGTTGTGGTCCTTATGTACAATGGAATATCACTCAGCCATGAAATCAACGTCATAAGGCTAGCAGCAGCATGATGAGTGGATTTAGGTACGACGATTCTAAGTGAAATAAGTCACACATAAAAAGACACTTATCATAAGATATCACTTATAGAGGGAGTGTAAACACCGCTACCCTTGAACTGAATTACAAAACAGAACAGAATCACACGTTTAGAAAACACACTATGGCTGCTTAACGGGAAAGGTGAGGTGGGGTGATGCACAAAACAAAGGTTTCAAATTAGCTCAGATACCGTTCCATAAACCCAATATGTAATAGACAAGACTTACTCCTAGCTCAGTGAATTGGACTCAACACCCCCTATTCACCGCCCAAGAATATATCTGACAAGTAAGAATCTTAAAACCTATGTATTGATATCTCTCTGTAAGTGAGTCAAGTGGGTGTAAAGCGGCATAAACACAGCAGTGAAAAGCAGCTAAACCCCATTATAAAAATCAATTATTTTTAAAAACCCGTGAAACAAAGACAGTGAAAGAGAGAGAAATTCTTCCAAAATTCGTTCAGGGGCTGTGATGCCACCTGGATTGACCATATCTAGACCCACAGCTGATTGAGACATAAGGCTGGACACTCTTGGGGCTGAGAGGTTTGGTGAGGTTGGGTGAGCAAACGCAGACCCTTTAAAGTAATACTGCGTGGTACCCATCCCATGGGTCTCAAATCTCCAGGTTCAAGGGCATCTTCCTACATCGAAAACATGCATGAGAAACCCAGAAGATGGTACACCGTGTGATCGGGAAAGGTTTCTAAAACGCACCTCATTTCTCATCTCCTTGTGCGCGGGGTCGCCATTCCAGCCGCTTTACTAGCAATCTCCCTCCTTGGAGAATAAGCACCTTTAACCTCCTGTTCCGTACAGGTTGCAATTTGTCCTGAGGATGAACGGGAAGAGGGGGAACCAATGAGAGACTAGCTCTAGGTGTTGGGACAGGCACAGGTCACTCTATTTTCCCATCAGGAAGAAGAATTAACCACAGGCTCAGCCTGCCGCCCGGGACCAGAGTAGGGCCTGAAGCAATCCTGCGCTTTTGCGGACAGCTCCCAAGAAAGCGAGTTGAAAAATGGAGCTCAGGGGCACTGCAATTCACAAACCTGCAGACTTATAAATGATCACTCTCGTCCACAAATATATTGAGGGAAGGCAACGAAGAGGACTTGAAAGCAAGGCAGAATTGCAGGAAACAGATTTCAGGAGGGAGATTCGAATCGCCTTTAAAGCACAGGAAAAGCGGCAAAACCTCGACAATGATGCCCTTGGCCAAAAAGGGCGTATGCGTTTTTTCCTGAATATATTCAGGAAAAAACGCATACGCCCTTTTTGGCCAACCAAGCAACCTGGAAAGGCAAATCAGCGCTACAAAGAAGTCTCGCTTCCCATCGGTCAAAAGGGCCATGCTGAATAAAGTGTCAAAACCAGAAATGCAGGACAGGCCATGGAGAAACGGGAGCCTTGCTACGCTGATGGACAGGATGTAAATTGACAACAGCCACTCTGGAGAAGTGTACCGTGTGTCCTGAAACATCTAAAAAAATCAGCTTAGAGAGCATAGGGCACTTCCACTTATGGGCGTATAAATTGGGAAAACTAAAAATCAGCAAGACACAGGCACCCCAAAGTTTAGGTCTGCTCTGTTGACAAGAACCTCCACTTCATTACACCTTAAATATCCCAGGAAAGAGAAAAATGGATAAAGAAGTTGTGGTCCTTATGTACAATGGAATATCACTCAGCCATGAAATCAACGTCATAAGGCTAGCAGCAGCATGATGAGTGGATTTAGGTACGACGATTCTAAGTGAAATAAGTCACACAGAAAAACACACTTATCATAAGATATCACTTATAGAGGGAGTGTAAACACCGCTACCCTTGAACTGAATTACAAAACAGAATAGAGTCACACGTTTAGAAAACACACTATGGCTGCTTAACGGGAAAGGTGAGGTGGGGTGATGCATAAAACAAGGGTTTCAAATTAGCTCAGATACCGTTCCATAAACCCAATATGTAATAGACAAGACTTACTCCTTGCTCAGTGAATTGGACTCAACACCCCCTATTCACCGCCCAAGAATATATCTGACTAGTAAGAATCTTAAAAGCTATGTATTGATATCTCTCTGTAAGTGAGTCAAGTGGGTGTAAAGCGGTATAAACACAGCAGTGAAAAGCAGCTAAACCCCATTATAAAAATCAATTACTTTTAAAAACCCGTGAAACAAAGACAGTGAAAGAGAGAGAAATTCTTCCAAAATTCGTTCAGGGGCTGTGATGCCACCTGGATTGACCATATCTAGACCCACAGCTGATTGAGACATAAGGGTGGACACTCTTGGGGCTGAGAGGTTTGGTGAGGTTGGGTGAGCAAACGCAGACCCTTTAAAGTAATACTGCGTGGTACCCATCCCATGGGTCCCAAATCTCCAGGTTCAAGGGCATCTTCCTACATCGAAAACATGCATGAGAAACCCAGAAGATGGTACACCGTGTGATCGGGAAAGGTTTCTAAAACGCACCTCATTTCTCATCTCCTTGTGGGCGGATTCGCCATTCCAGCCGCTTTACAAGCAATCTCCCTCCTTGGAGAATCAGCACCTTTAACCTCCTGTTCCGTACAGGTTGCAATTTGTCCTGAGGATGAACGGGAAGAGGGGGAACCAATGAGAGACTAGCTCTAGGTGTTGGGACAGGCACAGGTCACTCTATTTTCCCATCAGGAAGAAGAATTAACCACAGGCTCAGCCTGCCGCCCGTGACCAGAGTAGGGCCTGAAGCAATCCTGCGCTTTTGCGGCCAGCTCCCAAGAAAGCGAGTTGAAAAATGGAGCTCAGGGGCACTGCAATTCACAAACCTGCAGACTTATAAATGATCACTCTCGTCCACAAATATATTGAGGGAAGGCAACGAAGAGGATTTGAAAGCAAGGCAGAATTGCAGGAAACAGATTTCAGGAGGGAGATTCGAATCGCCTTTAAAGCACAGGAAAAGCGGCAAAACCTCGACAATGATGCCCTTGGCCAAAAAGGGCGTATGCGTTTTTTCCTGAATATATTCAGGAAAAAACGCATACGCCCTTTTTGGCCAACCAAGCAACCTGGAAAGGCAAATCAGCGCTACAAAGAAGTCTCGCTTCCCATCGGTCAAAAGGGCCATGCTGAATAAAGTGTCAAAACCAGAAATGCAGGACAGGCCATGGAGAAACGGGAGCCTTGCTACGCTGATGGACAGGATGTAAATTGACAACAGCCACTCTGGAGAAGTGTACCGTGTGTCCTGAAACATCTAAAAAAATCAGCTTAGAGAGCATAGGGCACTTCCACTTATGGGCGTATAAATTGGGAAAACTAAAAATCAGCAAGACACAGGCACCCCAAAGTTTAGGGCTGCTCTGTTGACAAGAACCTCCACTTCATTACACCTTAAATATCCCAGGAAAGAGAAAAATGGATAAAGAAGTTGTGGTCCTTATGTACAATGGAATATCACTCAGCCATGAAATCAACGTCATAAGGCTAGCAGCAGCATGATGAGTGGATTTAGGTACGACGATTCTAAGTGAAATAAGTCACACAGAAAAAGACACTTATCATAAGATATCACTTATAGAGGGAGTGTAAACACCGCTACCCTTGAACTGAATTACAAAACAGAACAGAGTCACACGTTTAGAAAACACACTATGGCTGCTTAACGGGAAAGGTGAGGTGGGGTGATGCACAAAACAAAGGTTTCAAATTAGCTCAGATACCGTTCCATAAACCCAATATGTAATAGACAAGACTTACTCCTAGCTCAGTGAATTGGACTCAACACCCCCTATTCACCGCCCAAGAATATATCTGACAAGTAAGAATCTTAAAACCTATGTATTGATATCTCTCTGTAAGTGAGTCAAGTGGGTGTAAAGCGGCATAAACACAGCAGTGAAAAGCAGCTAAACCCCATTATAAAAATCAATTACTTTTAAAAACCCGTGAAACAAAGACAGTGAAAGAGAGAGAAATTCTTCCAAAATTCGTTCAGGGGCTGTGATGCCACCTGGATTGACCATATCTAGACCCACAGCTGATTGAGACATAAGGCTGGACACTCTTGGGGCTGAGAGGTTTGGTGAGGTTGGGTGAGCAAACGCAGACCCTTTAAAGTAATACTGCGTGGTACCCATCCCATGGGTCCCAAATCTCCAGGTTCAAGGGCATCTTCCTACATCGAAAACATGCATGAGAAACCCAGAAGATGGTACACCGTGTGATCGGGAAAGGTTTCTAAAACGCACCTCATTTCTCATCTCCTTGTGCGCGGGGTCGCCATTCCAGCCGCTTTACTAGCAATCTCCCTCCTTGGAGAATCAGCACCTTTAACCTCCTGTTCCGTACAGGTTGCAATTTGTCCTGAGGATGAACGGGAAGAGGGGGAACCAATGAGAGACTAGCTCTAGGTGTTGGGACAGGCACAGGTCACTCTATTTTCCCATCAGGAAGAAGAATTAACCACAGGCTCAGCCTGCCGCCCGGGACCAGAGTAGGGCCTGAAGCAATCCTGCGCTTTTGCGGACAGCTCCCAAGAAAGCGAGTTGAAAAATGGAGCTCAGGGGCACTGCAATTCACAAACCTGCAGACTTATAAATGATCACTCTCGTCCACAAATATATTGAGGGAAGGCAACGAAGAGGACTTGAAAGCAAGGCAGAATTGCAGGAAACAGATTTCAGGAGGGAGATTCGAATCGCCTTTAAAGCACAGGAAAAGCGGCAAAACCTCGACAATGATGCCCTTGGCCAAAAAGGGCGTATGCGTTTTTTCCTGAATATATTCAGGAAAAAACGCATACGCCCTTTTTGGCCAACCAAGCAACCTGGAAAGGCAAATCAGCGCTACAAAGAAGTCTCGCTTCCCATCGGTCAAACGGGCCATGCTGAATAAAGTGTCAAAACCAGAAATGCAGGACAGGCCATGGAGAAACGGGAGCCTTGCTACGCTGATGGACAGGATGTAAATTGACAACAGCCACTCTGGAGAAGTGTACCGTGTGTCCTGAAACATCTAAAAAACTCAGCTTAGAGAGCATAGGGAACTTCCACTTATGGGCGTATAAATTGGGAAAACTAAAAATCAGCAAGACACAGGCACCCCAAAGTTTAGGGCTGCTCTGTTGACAAGAACCTCCACTTCATTACACCTTAAATATCCCAGGAAAGAGAAAAATGGATAAAGAAGTTGTGGTCCTTATGTACAATGGAATATCACTCAGCCATGAAATCAACGTCATAAGGCTAGCAGCAGCATGATGAGTGGATTTAGGTAGGACGATTCTAAGTGAAATAAGTCACACAGAAAAAGACACTTATCATAAGATATCACTTATAGAGGGAGTGTAAACACCGCTACCCTTGAACTGAATTACAAAACAGAACAGAATCACACGTTTAGAAAACACACTATGGCTGCTTAACGGGAAAGGTGAGGTGGGGTGATGCACAAAACAAAGGTTTCAAATTAGCTCAGATACCGTTCCATAAACCCAATATGTAATAGACAAGACTTACTCCTAGCTCAGTGAATTGGACTCAACACCCCCTATTCACCGCCCAAGAATATATCTGACAAGTAAGAATCTTAAAACCTATGTATTGATATCTCTCTGTAAGTGAGTCAAGTGGGTGTAAAGCGGCATAAACACAGCAGTGAAAAGCAGCTAAACCCCATTATAAAAATCAATTACTTTTAAAAACCCGTGAAACAAAGACAGTGAAAGAGAGAGAAATTCTTCCAAAATTCGTTCAGGGGCTGTGATGCCACCTGGATTGACCATATCTAGACCCACAGCAGATTGAGACATAAGGCTGGACACTCTTGGGGCTGAGAGGTTTGGTGAGGTTGGGTGAGCAAACGCAGACCCTTTAAAGTAATACTGCGTGGTACCCATCCCATGGGTCTCAAATCTCCAGGTTCAAGGGCATCTTCCTACATCGAAAACATGCATGAGAAACCCAGAAGATGGTACACCGTGTGATCGGGAAAGGTTTCTAAAACGCACCTCATTTCTCATCTCCTTGTGCGCGGGGTCGCCATTCCAGCCGCTTTACTAGCAATCTCCCTCCTTGGAGAATAAGCACCTTTAACCTCCTGTTCCGTACAGGTTGCAATTTGTCCTGAGGATGAACGGGAAGAGGGGGAACCAATGAGAGACTAGCTCTAGGTGTTGGGACAGGCACAGGTCACTCTATTTTCCCATCAGGAAGAAGAATTAACCACAGGCTCAGCCTGCCGCCCGGGACCAGAGTAGGGCCTGAAGCAATCCTGCGCTTTTGCGGACAGCTCCCAAGAAAGCGAGTTGAAAAATGGAGCTCAGGGGCACTGCAATTCACAAACCTGCAGACTTATAAATGATCACTCTCGTCCACAAATATATTGAGGGAAGGCAACGAAGAGGACTTGAAAGCAAGGCAGAATTGCAGGAAACAGATTTCAGGAGGGAGATTCGAATCGCCTTTAAAGCACAGGAAAAGCGGCAAAACCTCGACAATGATGCCCTTGGCCAAAAAGGGCGTATGCGTTTTTTCCTGAATATATTCAGGAAAAAACGCATACGCCCTTTTTGGCCAACCAAGCAACCTGGAAAGGCAAATCAGCGCTACAAAGAAGTCTCGCTTCCCATCGGTCAAAAGGGCCATGCTGAATAAAGTGTCAAAACCAGAAATGCAGGACAGGCCATGGAGAAACGGGAGCCTTGCTACGCTGATGGACAGGATGTAAATTGACAACAGCCACTCTGGAGAAGTGTACCGTGTGTCCTGAAACATCTAAAAAAATCAGCTTAGAGAGCATAGGGCACTTCCACTTATGGGCGTATAAATTGGGAAAACTAAAAATCAGCAAGACACAGGCACCCCAAAGTTTAGGTCTGCTCTGTTGACAAGAACCTCCACTTCATTACACCTTAAATATCCCAGGAAAGAGAAAAATGGATAAAGAAGTTGTGGTCCTTATGTACAATGGAATATCACTCAGCCATGAAATCAACGTCATAAGGCTAGCAGCAGCATGATGAGTGGATTTAGGTACGACGATTCTAAGTGAAATAAGTCACACAGAAAAACACACTTATCATAAGATATCACTTATAGAGGGAGTGTAAACACCGCTACCCTTGAACTGAATTACAAAACAGAATAGAGTCACACGTTTAGAAAACACACTATGGCTGCTTAACGGGAAAGGTGAGGTGGGGTGATGCATAAAACAAGGGTTTCAAATTAGCTCAGATACCGTTCCATAAACCCAATATGTAATAGACAAGACTTACTCCTTGCTCAGTGAATTGGACTCAACACCCCCTATTCACCGCCCAAGAATATATCTGACTAGTAAGAATCTTAAAAGCTATGTATTGATATCTCTCTGTAAGTGAGTCAAGTGGGTGTAAAGCGGTATAAACACAGCAGTGAAAAGCAGCTAAACCCCATTATAAAAATCAATTACTTTTAAAAACCCGTGAAACAAAGACAGTGAAAGAGAGAGAAATTCTTCCAAAATTCGTTCAGGGGCTGTGATGCCACCTGGATTGACCATATCTAGACCCACAGCTGATTGAGACATAAGGGTGGACACTCTTGGGGCTGAGAGGTTTGGTGAGGTTGGGTGAGCAAACGCAGACCCTTTAAAGTAATACTGCGTGGTACCCATCCCATGGGTCCCAAATCTCCAGGTTCAAGGGCATCTTCCTACATCGAAAACATGCATGAGAAACCCAGAAGATGGTACACCGTGTGATCGGGAAAGGTTTCTAAAACGCACCTCATTTCTCATCTCCTTGTGGGCGGATTCGCCATTCCAGCCGCTTTACAAGCAATCTCCCTCCTTGGAAAATCAGCACCTTTAACCTCCTGTTCCGTACAGGTTGCAATTTGTCCTGAGGATGAACGGGAAGAGGGGGAACCAATGAGAGACTAGCTCTAGGTGTTGGGACAGGCACAGGTCACTCTATTTTCCCATCAGGAAGAAGAATTAACCACAGGCTCAGCCTGCCGCCCGTGACCAGAGTAGGGCCTGAAGCAATCCTGCGCTTTTGCGGCCAGCTCCCAAGAAAGCGAGTTGAAAAATGGAGCTCAGGGGCACTGCAATTCACAAACCTGCAGACTTATAAATGATCACTCTCGTCCACAAATATATTGAGGGAAGGCAACGAAGAGGATTTGAAAGCAAGGCAGAATTGCAGGAAACAGATTTCAGGAGGGAGATTCGAATCGCCTTTAAAGCACAGGAAAAGCGGCAAAACCTCGACAATGATGCCCTTGGCCAAAAAGGGCGTATGCGTTTTTTCCTGAATATATTCAAGAAAAAACGCATACGCCCTTTTTGGCCAACCAAGCAACCTGGAAAGGCAAATCAGCGCTACAAAGAAGTCTCGCTTCCCATCGGTCAAAAGGGCCATGCTGAATAAAGTGTCAAAACCAGAAATGCAGGACAGGCCATGGAGAAACGGGAGCCTTGCTACGCTGATGGACAGGATGTAAATTGACAACAGCCACTCTGGAGAAGTGTACCGTGTGTCCTGAAACATCTAAAAAAATCAGCTTAGAGAGCATAGGGCACTTCCACTTATGGGCGTATAAATTGGGAAAACTAAAAATCAGCAAGACACAGGCACCCCAAAGTTTAGGTCTGCTCTGTTGACAAGAACCTCCACTTCATTACACCTTAAATATCCCAGGAAAGAGAAAAATGGATAAAGAAGTTGTGGTCCTTATGTACAATGGAATATCACTCAGCCATGAAATCAACGTCATAAGGCTAGCAGCAGCATGATGAGTGGATTTAGGTACGACGATTCTAAGTGAAATAAGTCACACATAAAAAGACACTTATCATAAGATATCACTTATAGAGGGAGTGTAAACACCGCTACCCTTGAACTGAATTACAAAACAGAACAGAATCACACGTTTAGAAAACACACTATGGCTGCTTAACGGGAAAGGTGAGGTGGGGTGATGCACAAAACAAAGGTTTCAAATTAGCTCAGATACCGTTCCATAAACCCAATATGTAATAGACAAGACTTACTCCTAGCTCAGTGAATTGGACTCAACACCCCCTATTCACCGCCCAAGAATATATCTGACAAGTAAGAATCTTAAAACCTATGTATTGATATCTCTCTGTAAGTGAGTCAAGTGGGTGTAAAGCGGCATAAACACAGCAGTGAAAAGCAGCTAAACCCCATTATAAAAATCAATTATTTTTAAAAACCCGTGAAACAAAGACAGTGAAAGAGAGAGAAATTCTTCCAAAATTCGTTCAGGGGCTGTGATGCCACCTGGATTGACCATATCTAGACCCACAGCTGATTGAGACATAAGGCTGGACACTCTTGGGGCTGAGAGGTTTGGTGAGGTTGGGTGAGCAAACGCAGACCCTTTAAAGTAATACTGCGTGGTACCCATCCCATGGGTCTCAAATCTCCAGGTTCAAGGGCATCTTCCTACATCGAAAACATGCATGAGAAACCCAGAAGATGGTACACCGTGTGATCGGGAAAGGTTTCTAAAACGCACCTCATTTCTCATCTCCTTGTGCGCGGGGTCGCCATTCCAGCCGCTTTACTAGCAATCTCCCTCCTTGGAGAATAAGCACCTTTAACCTCCTGTTCCGTACAGGTTGCAATTTGTCCTGAGGATGAACGGGAAGAGGGGGAACCAATGAGAGACTAGCTCTAGGTGTTGGGACAGGCACAGGTCACTCTATTTTCCCATCAGGAAGAAGAATTAACCACAGGCTCAGCCTGCCGCCCGGGACCAGAGTAGGGCCTGAAGCAATCCTGCGCTTTTGCGGACAGCTCCCAAGAAAGCGAGTTGAAAAATGGAGCTCAGGGGCACTGCAATTCACAAACCTGCAGACTTATAAATGATCACTCTCGTCCACAAATATATTGAGGGAAGGCAACGAAGAGGACTTGAAAGCAAGGCAGAATTGCAGGAAACAGATTTCAGGAGGGAGATTCGAATCGCCTTTAAAGCACAGGAAAAGCGGCAAAACCTCGACAATGATGCCCTTGGCCAAAAAGGGCGTATGCGTTTTTTCCTGAATATATTCAGGAAAAAACGCATACGCCCTTTTTGGCCAACCAAGCAACCTGGAAAGGCAAATCAGCGCTACAAAGAAGTCTCGCTTCCCATCGGTCAAAAGGGCCATGCTGAATAAAGTGTCAAAACCAGAAATGCAGGACAGGCCATGGAGAAACGGGAGCCTTGCTACGCTGATGGACAGGATGTAAATTGACAACAGCCACTCTGGAGAAGTGTACCGTGTGTCCTGAAACATCTAAAAAAATCAGCTTAGAGAGCATAGGGCACTTCCACTTATGGGCGTATAAATTGGGAAAACTAAAAATCAGCAAGACACAGGCACCCCAAAGTTTAGGTCTGCTCTGTTGACAAGAACCTCCACTTCATTACACCTTAAATATCCCAGGAAAGAGAAAAATGGATAAAGAAGTTGTGGTCCTTATGTACAATGGAATATCACTCAGCCATGAAATCAACGTCATAAGGCTAGCAGCAGCATGATGAGTGGATTTAGGTACGACGATTCTAAGTGAAATAAGTCACACAGAAAAACACACTTATCATAAGATATCACTTATAGAGGGAGTGTAAACACCGCTACCCTTGAACTGAATTACAAAACAGAATAGAGTCACACGTTTAGAAAACACACTATGGCTGCTTAACGGGAAAGGTGAGGTGGGGTGATGCATAAAACAAGGGTTTCAAATTAGCTCAGATACCGTTCCATAAACCCAATATGTAATAGACAAGAACTTACTCCTAGCTCAGTGAATTGGACTCAACACCCCCTATTCACCGCCCAAGAATATATCTGACAAGTAAGAATCTTAAAACCTATGTATTGATATCTCTCTGTAAGTGAGTCAAGTGGGTGTAAAGCGGCATAAACACAGCAGTGAAAAGCAGCTAAACCCCATTATAAAAATCAATTACTTTTAAAAACCCGTGAAACAAAGACAGTGAAAGAGAGAGAAATTCTTCCAAAATTCGTTTAGGGGCTGTGATGCCACCTGGATTGACCATATCTAGACCCACAGCTGATTGAGACATAAGGGTGGACACTCTTGGGGCTCAGAGGTTTGGTGAGGTTGGGTGAGCAAACGCAGACCCTTTAAAGTAATACTGCGTGGTACCCATCCCATGGGTCCCAAATCTCCAGGTTCAAGGGCATCTTCCTACATCGAAAACATGCATGAGAAACCCAGAAGATGGTACACCGTGTGATCGGGAAAGGTTTCTAAAACGCACCTCATTTCTCATCTCCTTGTGGGCGGATTCGCCATTCCAGCCGCTTTACAAGCAATCTCCCTCCTTGGAGAATCAGCACCTTTAACCTCCTGTTCCGTACAGGTTGCAATTTGTCCTGAGGATGAACGGGAAGAGGGGGAACCAATGAGAGACTAGCTCTAGGTGTTGGGACAGGCACAGGTCACTCTATTTTCCCATCAGGAAGAAGAATTAACCACAGGCTCAGCCTGCCGCCCGGGACCAGAGTAGGGCCTGAAGCAATCCTGCGCTTTTGCGGCCAGCTCCCAAGAAAGCGAGTTGAAAAATGGAGCTCAGGGGCACTGCAATTCACAAACCTGCAGACTTATAAATGATCACTCTCGTCCACAAATATATTGAGGGAAGGCAACGAAGAGGATTTGAAAGCAAGGCAGAATTGCAGGAAACAGATTTCAGGAGGGAGATTCGAATCGACTTTAAAGCACAGGAAAAGCGGCAAAACCTCGACAATGATGCCCTTGGCCAAAAAGGGCGTATGCGTTTTTTCCTGAATATATTCAGGAAAAAACGCATACGCCCTTTTTGGCCAACCAAGCAACCTGGAAAGGCAAATCAGCGCTACAAAGAAGTCTCGCTTCCCATCGGTCAAAAGGGCCATGCTGAATAAAGTGTCAAAACCAGAAATGCAGGACAGGCCATGGAGAAACGGGAGCCTTGCTACGCTGATGGACAGGATGTAAATTGACAACAGCCACTCTGGAGAAGTGTACCGTGTGTCCTGAAACATCTAAAAAACTCAGCTTAGAGAGCATAGGGCACTTCCACTTATGGGCGTATAAATTGGGAAAACTAAAAATCAGCAAGACACAGGCACCCCAAAGTTTAGGTCTGCTCTGTTGACAAGAACCTCCACTTCATTACACCTTAAATATCCCAGGAAAGAGAAAAATGGATAAAGAAGTTGTGGTCCTTATGTACAAGGGAATATCACTCAGCCATGAAATCAACGTCATAAGGCTAGCAGCAGCATGATGAGTGGATTTAGGTACGACGATTCTAAGTGAAATAAGTCACACATAAAAAGACACTTATCATAAGATATCACTTATAGAGGGAGTGTAAACACCGCTACCCTTGAACTGAATTAGAAAACAGAACAGAGTCACACGTTTAGAAAACACACTATGGCTGCTTAACGGGAAAGGTGAGGTGGGGTGATGCATAAAACAAGGGTTTCAAATTAGCTCAGATACCGTTCCATAAACCCAATAGGTAATAGACAAGACCTACTCCTAGTTCAGTGAATTGGACTCAACACCCCCTATTCACCGCCCAAGAATATATCTGACTAGTAAGAATCTTAAAAGCTATGTATTGATATCTCTCTGTAAGTGAGTCAAGTGGGTGTAAAGCGGCATAAACACAGCAGTGAAAAGCAGCTAAACCCCATTATAAAAATCAATTACTTTTAAAAACCCATGAAACAAAGACAGTGAAAGAGAGAGAAATTCTTCCAAAATTCGTTCAGGGGCTGTGATGCCACCTGGATTGACCATATCTAGACCCACAGCTGATTGAGACATAAGGGTGGACACTCTTGGGGCTGAGAGGTTTGGTGAGGTTGGGTGAGCAAACGCAGACCATTTAAAGTAATACTGCTTGGTACCCATCCCATGGGTCTCAAATCTCCAGATTCAAGGGCATCTTCCTACATCGAAAACATGCATGAGAAACCCAGAAGATGGTACACCGTGTGATCGAGAAAGGTTTCTAAAACGCACCTCATTTCTCATCTCCTTGTGCGCGGGTTCGCCATCCAGCCGCTTTACTAGCAATCTCCCTCCTTGGAGAATCAGCACCTTTAACCTCCTGTTCCGTACAGGTTGCAATTTGTCCTGAGGATGAACGGGAAGAGGGGGAACCAATGAGAGACTAGCTCTAGGTGTTGGGACAGGCATAGGTCACTCTATTTTCCCATCAGGAAGAAGAATTAACCACAGGCTCAGCCTGCCGCCCGGGACCAGAGTAGGGCCTGAAGCAATCCTGCGCTTTTGCGGCCAGCTCCCAAGAAAGCGAGTTGAAAAATGGAGCTCAGGGGCACTGCAATTCACAAACCTGCAGACTTATAAATGATCACTCTCGTACACAAATATATTGAGGGAAGGCAACGAAGAGGCCTCGAAAGCAAGGCAGAATTGCAGGAAACAGATTTCAGGAGGGAGATTCGAATCGCCTTTAAAGCACAGGAAAAGCAGCAAAACCTCGACAATGATGCCCTTGGCCAAAAAGGGCGTATGCGTTTTTTCCTGAATATATTCAGGAAAAAACGCATACGCCCTTTTTGGCCAACCAAGCAACCTGGAAAGGCAAATCAGCGCTACAAAGAAGTCTCGCTTCCCATCGGTCAAAAGGGCCATGCTGAATAAAGTGTCAAAACCAGAAATGCAGGACAGGCCATGGAGAAACGGGAGCCTTGCTACGCTGATGGACAGGATGTAAATTGACAACAGCCACTCTGGAGAAGTGTACCGTGTGTCCTGAAACATCTAAAAAACTCAGCTTAGAGAGCATAGGGCACTTCCACTTATGGGCGTATAAATTGGGAAAACTAAAAATCAGCAAGACACAGGCACCCCAAAGTTTAGGTCTGCTCTGTTGACAAGAACCTCCACTTCATTACACCTTAAATATCCCAGGAAAGAGAAAAATGGATAAAGAAGTTGTGGTCCTTATGTACAAGGGAATATCACTCAGCCATGAAATCAACGTCATAAGGCTAGCAGCAGCATGATGAGTGGATTTAGGTACGACGATTCTAAGTGAAATAAGTCACACATAAAAAGACACTTATCATAAGATATCACTTATAGAGGGAGTGTAAACACCGCTACCCTTGAACTGAATTAGAAAACAGAACAGAGTCACACGTTTAGAAAACACACTATGGCTGCTTAACGGGAAAGGTGAGGTGGGGTGATGCATAAAACAAGGGTTTCAAATTAGCTCAGATACCGTTCCATAAACCCAATAGGTAATAGACAAGACCTACTCCTAGTTCAGTGAATTGGACTCAACACCCCCTATTCACCGCCCAAGAATATATCTGACTAGTAAGAATCTTAAAAGCTATGTATTGATATCTCTCTGTAAGTGAGTCAAGTGGGTGTAAAGCGGCATAAACACAGCAGTGAAAAGCAGCTAAACCCCATTATAAAAATCAATTACTTTTAAAAACCCATGAAACAAAGACAGTGAAAGAGAGAGAAATTCTTCCAAAATTCGTTCAGGGGCTGTGATGCCACCTGGATTGACCATATCTAGACCCACAGCTGATTGAGACATAAGGGTGGACACTCTTGGGGCTGAGAGGTTTGGTGAGGTTGGGTGAGCAAACGCAGACCATTTAAAGTAATACTGCTTGGTACCCATCCCATGGGTCTCAAATCTCCAGATTCAAGGGCATCTTCCTACATCGAAAACATGCATGAGAAACCCAGAAGATGGTACACCGTGTGATCGAGAAAGGTTTCTAAAACGCACCTCATTTCTCATCTCCTTGTGCGCGGGTTCGCCATCCAGCCGCTTTACTAGCAATCTCCCTCCTTGGAGAATCAGCACCTTTAACCTCCTGTTCCGTACAGGTTGCAATTTGTCCTGAGGATGAACGGGAAGAGGGGGAACCAATGAGAGACTAGCTCTAGGTGTTGGGACAGGCATAGGTCACTCTATTTTCCCATCAGGAAGAAGAATTAACCACAGGCTCAGCCTGCCGCCCGGGACCAGAGTAGGGCCTGAAGCAATCCTGCGCTTTTGCGGCCAGCTCCCAAGAAAGCGAGTTGAAAAATGGAGCTCAGGGGCACTGCAATTCACAAACCTGCAGACTTATAAATGATCACTCTCGTACACAAATATATTGAGGGAAGGCAACGAAGAGGCCTCGAAAGCAAGGCAGAATTGCAGGAAACAGATTTCAGGAGGGAGATTCGAATCGCCTTTAAAGCACAGGAAAAGCAGCAAAACCTCGACAATGATGCCCTTGGCCAAAAAGGGCGTATGCGTTTTTTCCTGAATATATTCAGGAAAAAACGCATACGCCCTTTTTGGCCAACCAAGCAACCTGGAAAGGCAAATCAGCGCTACAAAGAAGTCTCGCTTCCCATCGGTCAAAAGGGCCATGCTGAATAAAGTGTCAAAACCAGAAATGCAGGACAGGCCATGGAGAAACGGGAGCCTTGCTACGCTGATGGACAGGATGTAAATTGACAACAGCCACTCTGGAGAAGTGTACCGTGTGTCCTGAAACATCTAAAAAACTCAGCTTAGAGAGCATAGGGCACTTCCACTTATGGGCTTATAAATTGGGAAAACTAAAAATCAGCAAAACACAGGCACCCCAAAGTTTAGGTCTGCTCTGTTGACAAGAACCTCCACTTCGTTACACCTTAAATATCCCAGGAAAGAGAAAAATGGATAAAGAAGTTGCGGTCCTTATGTACAATGGAATATCACTCAGCCATGAAATCAACGACATAAGGCTAGCAGCAGCATGATGAGTGCATTTAGGTACGACGATTCTAAGTGAAATAAGTCACACAGAAAAAGACATTTATCATAAGATATCACTTATAGAGGGAGTGTAAACACCGCTACCCTTGAACTGAATTACAAAACAGAACAGAGTCACACGTTTAGAAAACACACTATGGCTGCTTAATGGAAAGGTGAGGTGGGGGAAGCATAAAACAAGGGTTTCAAATTAGCTCAGATACCGTTCCATAAACCCAATATGTAATAGACAAGACTTACTCCTAGCTCAGTGAATTGGACTCAACACCCCCTATTCACCGGCCAAGAATATATCTGACTAGTAAGAATCTTAAAACCTATGTATTGATATCTCTCTGTAAGTGAGTCAAGTGGGTGTAAAGCGGCATAAACACAGCAGTGAAAAGCAGCTAAACCCCATTATAAAAATCAATTACTTTTAAAAACCCGTGAAACAAAGACAGTGAAAGAGAGAGAAATTCTTACAAAATTCGTTCAGGGGCTGTGATGCCACCTGGATTGACCATACCTAGACCCACAGCTGATTGAGACATAAGGGTGGACACTCTTGGGGCTGAGAGGTTTGGTGAGATTGGGTGAGCAAACGCAGACCCTTTAAAGTAATACTGCGTGGTACCCATCCCATGGGTCCCAAATCTCCAGGTTCAAGGACATCTTTCTACATCGAAAACATGCATGAGAAACCCAGAAGATGGTACACCGTGTGATCGGGAAAGGTTTCTAAAACGCACCTCATTTCTCATCTCCTTGTGCGCGGGTTCGCCATTCCAGCCGCTTTACAAGCAATCTCCCTCCTTGGAGAATCAGCACCTTTAACCTCCTGTTCCGTACAGGTTGCAATTTGTCCTGAGGATGAACGGGAAGAGGGGGAACCAATGAGAGACTAGCTCTAGGTGTTGGGACAGGCACAGGTCACTCTAATTTCCCATCAGGAAGAAGAATTAACCACAGGCTCAGCCTGCCGCCCGGGACCAGAGTAGGGCCTGAAGCAATCCTGCGCTTTTGCGGCCAGCTCCCAAGAAAGCGACTTGAAAAATGGAGCTCAGGGGCACTGCAATTCACAAACCTGCAGACTTATAAATGATCACTCTCGTCCACAAATATATTGAGGGAAGGCAACGAAGAGGATTTGAAAGCAAGGCAGAATTGCAGGAAACAGATTTCAGGAGGGAGATTCGAATCGCCTTTAAAGCACAGGAAAAGCGGCAAAACTTCGACAATGATGCCCTTGGCCAAAAAGGGCGTATGCGTTTTTTCCTGAATATATTCAGGAAAAAACGCATACGCCCTTTTTGGCCAACCAAGCAACCTGGAAAGGCAAATCAGCGCTACAAAGAAGTCTCGCTTCCCATCGGTCAAAAGGGCCATGCTGAATAAAGTGTCAAAACCAGAAATGCAGGACAGGCCATGGAGAAACTGGAGCCTTGCTACGCTGATGGACAGGATGTAAATTGACAACAGCCACTCTGGAGAAGTGTACCGTGTGTCCTGAAACATCTAAAAAACTCAGCTTAGAGAGCATAGGGCACTTCCACTTATGGGCGTATAAATTGGGAAAACTAAAAATCAGCAAGACACAGGCACCCCAAAGTTTAGGTCTGCTCTGTTGACAAGAACCTCCACTTCATTACACCTTAAATATCCCAGGAAAGAGAAAAATGGATAAAGAAGTTGTGGTCCTTATGTACAATGGAATATCACTCAGCCATGAAATCAACGTCATAAGGCTAGCAGCAGCATGATGAGTGGATTTAGGCACGACGATTCTAAGTGAAATAAGTCACACAGAAAAAGACACTTATCATAAGATATCACTTATAGAGGGAGTGTAAACACCGCTACCCTTGAACTGAATTACAAAACAGAACAGAGTCACACGTTTAGAAAACACACTATGGCTGCTTAATGGGAAAGGTGAGGTGGGGTGAGCATAAAACAAGGGTTTCAAATTAGCTCAGATACCGTTCCATAAACCCAATATGTAACAGACAAGACTTACTCCTAGCTCAGTGAATTGGACTCAACACCCCCTATTCACCGCCAAAGAATATATCTGACTAGTAAGAATCTTAAAACCTATGTATTGATATCTCTCTGTAAGTGAGTCAAGTGGGTGTAAAGCGGCATAAACAGAGCAGTGAAAAGCAGCTAAACCCCATTATAAAAATCAATTACTTTTAAAAACCCGTGAAACAAAGACAGTGAAAGAGAGAGAAATTCTTACAAAATTGGTTCAGGGGCTGTGATGCCACCTGGATTGACCATATCTAGACCCACAGCTGATTGAGACATAAGGCTGGACACTCTTGGGGCTGAGAGGTTTGGTGAGGTTGGGTGAGCAAACGCAGACCCTTTAAAGTAATACTGCGTGGTACCCATCCCATGGGTCCCAAACCTCCAGGTTCATGGGCATCTTCCTACATCGAAAACATGCATGAGAAACCCAGAAGATGGTACACCGTGTGATCGGGAAAGGTTTCTAAAACGCACCTCATTTCTCATCTCCTTGTGCTAGGGTTCGCCATTCCAGCCGCTTTACTAGCAATCTCCCTCCTTGGAGAATCAGCACCTTTAACCTCCTGTTCCGTACAGGTTGCAATTTGTCCTGAGGATGAACGGGAAGAGGGGGAACCAATGAGAGACTAGCTCTAGGTGTTGGGACAGGCACAGGTCACTCTATTTTCCCATCAGGAAGAAGAATTAACCACAGGCTCAGCCTGCCGCCCGGGACCAGAGTAGGGCCTGAAGCAATCCTGCGCTTTTGCGGCCAGCTCCCAAGAAAGCGAGTTGAAAAATGGAGCTCAGGGGCACTGCAATTCACAAACCTGCAGACTTATAAATGATCACTCTCGTCCACAAATATATTGAGGGAAGGCAACGAAGAGGATTTGAAAGCAAGGCAGAATTGCAGGAAACAGATTTCAGGAGGGAGATTCGAATCGCCTTTAAAGCACAGGAAAAGCGGCAAAACCTCGACAATGATGCCCTTGGCCAAAAAGGGCGTATGCGTTTTTTCCTGAATATATTCAGGAAAAAACGCATACGCCCTTTTTGGCCAACCAAGCAACCTGGAAAGGCAAATCAGCGCTACAAAGAAGTCTCGCTTCCCATCGGTCAAAAGGGCCATGCTGAATAAAGTGTCAAAACCAGAAATGCAGGACAGGCCATGGAGAAACGGGAGCCTTGCTACGCTGATGGGCGAGATGTAAATTGACAACAGCCACTCTGGAGAAGTGTACGGTGTGTCCTGAAACATCTAAAAAACTCAGCTTAGAGAGCATAGGGCACTTCCACTTATGGGCGTATAAATTGGGAAAACTAAAAATCAGCAAGACACAGGCACCCCAAAGTTTAGGTCTGCTCTGTTGACAAGAACCTCCACTTCATTACACCTTAAATATCCCAGGAAAGAGAAAAATGGATAAAGAATTTGTGGTCCTTATGTACAATGGAATATCACTCAGCCATGAAATCAACGTCATAAGGCTAGCAGCAGCATGATGAGTGGATTTAGGTACGACGATTCTAAGTGAAATAAGTCACACATAAAAAGACACTTATCATAAGATATCACTTATAGAGGGAGTGTAAACACCGCTACCCTTGAACTGAATTAGAAAACAGAACAGAGTCACACGTTTAGAAAACACACTATGGCTGCTTAACGGGAAAGGTGAGGTGGGGTGATGCATAAAACAAGGGTTTCAAATTAGCTCAGATACCGTTCCATAAACCCAATAGGTAATAGACAAGACCTACTCCTAGTTCAGTGAATTGGACTCAACACCCCCTATTCACCGCCCAAGAATATATCTGACTAGTAAGAATCTTAAAAGCTATGTATTGATATCTCTCTGTAAGTGAGTCAAGTGGGTGTAAAGCGGCATAAACACAGCAGTGAAAAGCAGCTAAACCCCATTATAAAAATCAATTAGTTTTAAAAACCCATGAAACAAAGACAGTGAAAGAGAGTGAAATTCTTCCAAAATTCGTTCAGGGGCTGTGATGCCACCTGGATTGACCATATCTAGACCCACAGCTGATTGAGACATAAGGGTGGACACTCTTGGGGCTGAGAGGTTTGGTGAGGTTGGGTGAGCAAACGCAGACCATTTAAAGTAATACTGCGTGGTACCCATCCCATGGGTCCCAAATCTCCAGATTCAAGGGCATCTTCCTACATCGAAAACATGCATGAGAAACCCAGAAGATGGTACACCGTGTGATCGGGAAAGGTTTCTAAAACGCACCTCGTTTCTCATCTCCTTGTGCGCGGATTCGCCATTCCAGCCGCTTTACAAGCAATCTCCCTCCTTGGAGAATCAGCACCTTTAACCTCCTGTTCCGTACAGGTTGCAATTTGTCCTGAGGATGAACGGGAAGAGGGGGAACCAATGAGAGACTAGCTCTAGGTGTTGGGACAGGCACAGGTCACTCTATTTTCCCATCAGGAAGAAGAATTAACCACAGGCTCAGCCTGCCGCCCGGGACCAGAGTAGGGCCTGAAGCAATCCTGCGCCTTTGCGGCCAGCTCCCAAGAAAGCGAGTTGAAAAATGGAGCTCAGGGGCACTGCAATTCACAAACCTGCAGACTTATAAATGATCACTCTCGTCCACAAATATATTGAGGGAAGGCAACGAAGAGGATTTGAAAGCAAGGCAGAATTGCAGGAAACAGATTTCAGGAGGGAGATTCGAATCGCCTTTAAAGCACAGGAAAAGCGGCAAAACCTCGACAATGATGCCCTTGGCCAAAAAGGGCGTATGCGTTTTTTCCTGAATATATTCAGGAAAAAACGCATACGCCCTTTTTGGCCAACCAAGCAACCTGGAAAGGCAAATCAGCGCTACAAAGAAGTCTCGCTTCCCATCGGTCAAAAGGGCCATGCTGAATAAAGTGTCAAAACCAGAAATGCAGGACAGGCCATGGAGAAACGGGAGCCTTGCTACGCTGATGGACAGGATGTAAATTGACAACAGCCACTCTGGAGAAGTGTACCGTGTGTCCTGAAACATCTAAAAAACTCAGCTTAGAGAGCATAGGGCACTTCCACTTATGGGCGTATAAATTGGGAAAACTAAAAATCAGCAAGACACAGGCACCCCAAAGTTTAGGTCTGCTCTGTTGACAAGAACCTCCACTTCATTACACCTTAAATATCCCAGGAAAGAGAAAAATGGATAAAGAATTTGTGGTCCTTATGTACAATGGAATATCACTCAGCCATGAAATCAACGTCATAAGGCTAGCAGCAGCATGATGAGTGGATTTAGGTACGACGATTCTAAGTGAAATAAGTCACACATAAAAAGACACTTATCATAAGATATCACTTATAGAGGGAGTGTAAACACCGCTACCCTTGAACTGAATTAGAAAACAGAACAGAGTCACACGTTTAGAAAACACACTATGGCTGCTTAACGGGAAAGGTGAGGTGGGGTGATGCATAAAACAAGGGTTTCAAATTAGCTCAGATACCGTTCCATAAACCCAATAGGTAATAGACAAGACCTACTCCTAGTTCAGTGAATTGGACTCAACACCCCCTATTCACCGCCCAAGAATATATCTGACTAGTAAGAATCTTAAAAGCTATGTATTGATATCTCTCTGTAAGTGAGTCAAGTGGGTGTAAAGCGGCATAAACACAGCAGTGAAAAGCAGCTAAACCCCATTATAAAAATCAATTACTTTTAAAAACCCATGAAACAAAGACAGTGAAAGAGAGTGAAATTCTTCCAAAATTCGTTCAGGGGCTGTGATGCCACCTGGATTGACCATATCTAGACCCACAGCTGATTGAGACATAAGGGTGGACACTCTTGGGGCTGAGAGGTTTGGTGAGGTTGGGTGAGCAAACGCAGACCATTTAAAGTAATACTGCGTGGTACCCATCCCATGGGTCCCAAATCTCCAGATTCAAGGGCATCTTCCTACATCGAAAACATGCATGAGAAACCCAGAAGATGGTACACCGTGTGATCGGGAAAGGTTTCTAAAACGCACCTCGTTTCTCATCTCCTTGTGCGCGGATTCGCCATTCCAGCCGCTTTACAAGCAATCTCCCTCCTTGGAGAATCAGCACCTTTAACCTCCTGTTCCGTACAGGTTGCAATTTGTCCTGAGGATGAACGGGAAGAGGGGGAACCAATGAGAGACTAGCTCTAGGTGTTGGGACAGGCACAGGTCACTCTATTTTCCCATCAGGAAGAAGAATTAACCACAGGCTCAGCCTGCCGCCCGGGACCAGAGTAGGGCCTGAAGCAATCCTGCGCTTTTGCGGCCAGCTCCCAAGAAAGCGAGTTGAAAAATGGAGCTCAGGGGCACTGCAATTCACAAACCTGCAGACTTATAAATGATCACTCTCGTCCACAAATATATTGAGGGAAGGCAACGAAGAGGATTTGAAAGCAAGGCAGAATTGCAGGAAACAGATTTCAGGAGGGAGATTCGAATCGCCTTTAAAGCACAGGAAAAGCGGCAAAACCTCGACAATGATGCCCTTGGCCAAAAAGGGCGTATGCGTTTTTTCCTGAATATATTCAGGAAAAAACGCATACGCCCTTTTTGGCCAACCAAGCAACCTGGAAAGGCAAATCAGCGCTACAAAGAAGTCTCGCTTCCCATCGGTCAAAAGGGCCATGCTGAATAAAGTGTCAAAACCAGAAATGCAGGACAGGCCATGGAGAAACGGGAGCCTTGCTACGCTGATGGACAGGATGTAAATTGACAACAGCCACTCTGGAGAAGTGTACCGTGTGTCCTGAAACATCTAAAAAACTCAGCTTAGAGAGCATAGGGCACTTCCACTTATGGGCGTATAAATTGGGAAAACTAAAAATCAGCAAGACACAGGCACCCCAAAGTTTAGGTCTGCTCTGTTGACAAGAACCTCCACTTCATTACACCTTAAATATCCCAGGAAAGAGAAAAATGGATAAAGAAGTTGTGGTCCTTATGTACAATGGAATATCACTCAGCCATGAAATCAACGTCATAAGGCTAGCAGCAGCATGATGAGTGGATTTAGGTACGACGATTCTAAGTGAAATAAGTCACACATAAAAAGACACTTATCATAAGATATCACTTATAGAGGGAGTGTAAACACCGCTACCCTTGAACTGAATTAGAAAACAGAACAGAGTCACACGTTTAGAAAACACACTATGGCTGCTTAACGGGAAAGGTGAGGTGGGGTGATGCATAAAACAAGGGTTTCAAATTAGCTCAGATACCGTTCCATAAACCCAATAGGTAATAGACAAGACCTACTCCTAGTTCAGTGAATTGGACTCAACACCCCCTATTCACCGCCCAAGAATATATCTGACTAGTAAGAATCTTAAAAGCTATGTATTGATATCTCTCTGTAAGTGAGTCAAGTGGGTGTAAAGCGGCATAAACACAGCAGTGAAAAGCAGCTAAACCCCATTATAAAAATCAATTACTTTTAAAAACCCATGAAACAAAGACAGTGAAAGAGAGTGAAATTCTTCCAAAATTCGTTCAGGGGCTGTGATGCCACCTGGATTGACCATATCTAGACCCACAGCTGATTGAGACATAAGGGTGGACACTCTTGGGGCTGAGAGGTTTGGTGAGGTTGGGTGAGCAAACGCAGACCATTTAAAGTAATACTGCGTGGTACCCATCCCATGGGTCCCAAATCTCCAGATTCAAGGGCATCTTCCTACATCGAAAACATGCATGAGAAACCCAGAAGATGGTACACCGTGTGATCGGGAAAGGTTTCTAAAACGCACCTCGTTTCTCATCTCCTTGTGCACGGATTTGCCATTCCAGCCGCTTTACAAGCAATCTCCCTCCTTGGAGAATCAGCACCTTTAACCTCCTGTTCCGTACAGGTTGCAATTTGTCCTGAGGATGAACGGGAAGAGGGGGAACCAATGAGAGACTAGCTCTAGGTGTTGGGACAGGCACAGGTCACTGTATTTTCCCATCAGGAAGAAGAATTAACCACAGGCTCAGCCTGCCGCCCGGGACCAGAGTAGGGCCTGAAGCAATCCTGCGCTTTTGCGGCCAGCTCCCAAGAAAGCGAGTTGAAAAACGGAGCTCAGGGGCACTGCAATTCACAAACCTGCAGACTTATAAATGATCACTCTCGTCCACAAATATATTGAGGGAAGGCAACGAAGAGGATTTGAAAGCAAGGCAGAATTGCAGGAAACAGATTTCAGGAGGGAGATTCGAATCGCCTTTAAAGCACAGGAAAAGCGGCAAAACCTCGACAATGATGCCCTTGGCCAAAAAGGGCGTATGCGTTTTTTCCTGAATATATTCAGGAAAAAACGCATACGCCCTTTTTGGCCAACCAAGCAACCTGGAAAGGCAAATCAGCGCTACAAAGAAGTCTCGCTTCCCATCGGTCAAAAGGGCCATGCTGAATAAAGTGTCAAAACCAGAAATGCAGGACAGGCCATGGAGAAACGGGAGCCTTGCTACGCTGATGGACAGGATGTAAATTGACAACAGCCACTCTGGAGAAGTGTACCGTGTGTCCTGAAACATCTAAAAAACTCAGCTTAGAGAGCATAGGGCACTTCCACTTATGGGCGTATAAATTGGGAAAACTAAAAATCAGCAAGACACAGGCACCCCAAAGTTTAGGTCTGCTCTGTTGACAAGAACCTCCACTTCATTACACCTTAAATATCCCAGGAAAGAGAAAAATGGATAAAGAAGTTGTGGTCCTTATGTACAATGGAATATCACTCAGCCATGAAATCAACGTCATAAGGCTAGCAGCAGCATGATGAGTGGATTTAGGTACGACGATTCTAAGTGAAATAAGTCACACATAAAAAGACACTTATCATAAGATATCACTTATAGAGGGAGTGTAAACACCGCTACCCTTGAACTGAATTAGAAAACAGAACAGAGTCACACGTTTAGAAAACACACTATGGCTGCTTAACGGGAAAGGTGAGGTGGGGTGATGCATAAAACAAGGGTTTCAAATTAGCTCAGATACCGTTCCATAAACCCAATAGGTAATAGACAAGACCTACTCCTAGTTCAGTGAATTGGACTCAACACCCCCTATTCACCGCCCAAGAATATATCTGATTAGTAAGAATCTTAAAAGCTATGTATTGATATCTCTCTGTAAGTGAGTCAAGTGGGTGTAAAGCGGCATAAACACAGCAGTGAAAAGCAGCTAAACCCCATTATAAAAATCAATTACTTTTAAAAACCCATGAAACAAAGACAGTGAAAGAGAGTGAAATTCTTCCAAAATTCGTTCAGGGGCTGTGATGCCACCTGGATTGACCATATCTAGACCCACAGCTGATTGAGACATAAGGGTGGACACTCTTGGGGCTGAGAGGTTTGGTGAGGTTGGGTGAGCAAACGCAGACCATTTAAAGTAATACTGCGTGGTACCCATCCCATGGGTCCCAAATCTCCAGATTCAAGGGCATCTTCCTACATCGAAAACATGCATGAGAAACCCAGAAGATGGTACACCGTGTGATCGGGAAAGGTTTCTAAAACGCACCTCGTTTCTCATCTCCTTGTGCGCGGATTCGCCATTCCAGCCGCTTTACAAGCAATCTCCCTCCTTGGAGAATCAGCACCTTTAACCTCCTGTTCCGTACAGGTTGCAATTTGTCCTGAGGATGAACGGGAAGAGGGGGAACCAATGAGAGACTAGCTCTAGGTGTTGGGACAGGCACAGGTCACTGTATTTTCCCATCAGGAAGAAGAATTAACCACAGGCTCAGCCTGCCGCCCGGGACCAGAGTAGGGCCTGAAGCAATCCTGCGCTTTTGCGGCCAGCTCCCAAGAAAGCGAGTTGAAAAATGGAGCTCAGGGGCACTGCAATTCACAAACCTGCAGACTTATAAATGATCACTCTCGTCCACAAATATATTGAGGGAAGGCAACGAAGAGGATTTGAAAGCAAGGCAGAATTGCAGGAAACAGATTTCAGGAGGGAGATTCGAATCGCCTTTAAAGCACAGGAAAAGCGGCAAAACCTCGACAATGATGCCCTTGGCCAAAAAGGGCGTATGCGTTTTTTCCTGAATATATTCAGGAAAAAACGCATACGCCCTTTTTGGCCAACCAAGCAACCTGGAAAGGCAAATCAGCGCTACAAAGAAGTCTCGCTTCCCATCGGTCAAAAGGGCCATGCTGAATAAAGTGTCAAAACCAGAAATGCAGGACAGGCCATGGAGAAACGGGAGCCTTGCTACGCTGATGGACAGGATGTAAATTGACAACAGCCACTCTGGAGAAGTGTACCGTGTGTCCTGAAACATCTAAAAAACTCAGCTTAGAGAGCATAGGGCACTTCCACTTATGGGCGTATAAATTGGGAAAACTAAAAATCAGCAAGACACAGGCACCCCAAAGTTTAGGTCTGCTCTGTTGACAAGAACCTCCACTTCATTACACCTTAAATATCCCAGGAAAGAGAAAAATGGATAAAGAAGTTGTGGTCCTTATGTACAATGGAATATCACTCAGCCATGAAATCAACGTCATAAGGCTAGCAGCAGCATGATGAGTGGATTTAGGTACGACGATTCTAAGTGAAATAAGTCACACATAAAAAGACACTTATCATAAGATATCACTTATAGAGGGAGTGTAAACACCGCTACCCTTGAACTGAATTAGAAAACAGAACAGAGTCACACGTTTAGAAAACACACTATGGCTGCTTAACGGGAAAGGTGAGGTGGGGTGATGCATAAAACAAGGGTTTCAAATTAGCTCAGATACCGTTCCATAAACCCAATAGGTAATAGACAAGACCTACTCCTAGTTCAGTGAATTGGACTCAACACCCCCTATTCACCGCCCAAGAATATATCTGACTAGTAAGAATCTTAAAAGCTATGTATTGATATCTCTCTGTAAGTGAGTCAAGTGGGTGTAAAGCGGCATAAACACAGCAGTGAAAAGCAGCTAAACCCCATTATAAAAATCAATTACTTTTAAAAACCCGTGAAACAAAGACAGTGAAAGAGAGTGAAATTCTTCCAAAATTCGTTCAGGGGCTGTGATGCCACCTGGATTGACCATATCTAGACCCACAGCTGATTGAGACATAAGGGTGGACACTCTTGGGGCTGAGAGGTTTGGTGAGGTTGGGTGAGCAAACGCAGACCATTTAAAGTAATACTGCGTGGTACCCATCCCATGGGTCCCAAATCTCCAGATTCAAGGGCATCTTCCTACATCGAAAACATGCATGAGAAACCCAGAAGATGGTACACCGTGTGATCGGGAAAGGTTTCTAAAACGCACCTCGTTTCTCATCTCCTTGTGCGCGGATTCGCCATTCCAGCCGCTTTACAAGCAATCTCCCTCCTTGGAGAATCAGCACCTTTAACCTCCTGTTCCGTACAGGTTGCAATTTGTCCTGAGGATGAACGGGAAGAAGGGGAACCAATGAGAGACTAGCTCTAGGTGTTGGGACAGGCACAGGTCACTCTATTTTCCCATCAGGAAGAAGAATTAACCACAGGCTCAGCCTGCCGCCCGGGACCAGAGTAGGGCCTGAAGCAATCCTGCGCTTTTGCGGCCAGCTCCCAAAAAAGCGAGTTGAAAAATGGAGCTCAGGGGCACTGCAATTCACAAACCTGCAGACTTATAAATGATCACTCTCGTCCACAAATATATTGAGGGAAGGCAACGAAGAGGATTTGAAAGCAAGGCAGAATTGCAGGAAACAGATTTCAGGAGGGAGATTCGAATCGCCTTTAAAGCACAGGAAAAGCGGCAAAACCTCGACAATGATGCCCTTGGCCAAAAAGGGCGTATGCGTTTTTTCCTGAATATATTCAGGAAAAAACGCATACGCCCTTTTTGGCCAACCAAGCAACCTGGAAAGGCAAATCAGCGCTACAAAGAAGTCTCGCTTCCCATCGGTCAAAAGGGCCATGCTGAATAAAGTGTCAAAACCAGAAATGCAGGACAGGCCATGGAGAAACGGGAGCCTTGCTACGCTGATGGACAGGATGTAAATTGACAACAGCCACTCTGGAGAAGTGTACCGTGTGTCCTGAAACATCTAAAAAACTCAGCTTAGAGAGCATAGGGCACTTCCACTTATGGGCGTATAAATTGGGAAAACTAAAAATCAGCAAGACACAGGCACCCCAAAGTTTAGGTCTGCTCTGTTGACAAGAACCTCCACTTCATTACACCTTAAATATCCCAGGAAAGAGAAAAATGGATAAAGAAGTTGTGGTCCTTATGTACAATGGAATATCACTCAGCCATGAAATCAACGTCATAAGGCTAGCAGCAGCATGATGAGTGGATTTAGGTACGACGATTCTAAGTGAAATAAGTCACACATAAAAAGACACTTATCATAAGATATCACTTATAGAGGGAGTGTAAACACCGCTACCCTTGAACTGAATTAGAAAACAGAACAGAGTCACACGTTTAGAAAACACACTATGGCTGCTTAACGGGAAAGGTGAGGTGGGGTGATGCATAAAACAAGGGTTTCAAATTAGCTCAGATACCGTTCCATAAACCCAATAGGTAATAGACAAGACCTACTCCTAGTTCAGTGAATTGGACTCAACACCCCCTATTCACCGCCCAAGAATATATCTGACTAGTAAGAATCTTAAAAGCTATGTATTGATATCTCTCTGTAAGTGAGTCAAGTGGGTGTAAAGCGGCATAAACACAGCAGTGAAAAGCAGCTAAACCCCATTATAAAAATCAATTACTTTTAAAAACCCATGAAACAAAGACAGTGAAAGAGAGTGAAATTCTTCCAAAATTCGTTCAGGGGCTGTGATGCCACCTGGATTGACCATATCTAGACCCACAGCTGATTGAGACATAAGGGTGGACACTCTTGGGGCTGAGAGGTTTGGTGAGGTTGGGTGAGCAAACGCAGACCATTTAAAGTAATACTGCGTGGTACCCATCCCATGGGTCCCAAATCTCCAGATTCAAGGGCATCTTCCTACATCGAAAACATGCATGAGAAACCCAGAAGATGGTACACCGTGTGATCGGGAAAGGTTTCTAAAACGCACCTCGTTTCTCATCTCCTTGTGCGCGGATTCGCCATTCCAGCCGCTTTACAAGCAATCTCCCTCCTTGGAGAATCAGCACCTTTAACCTCCTGTTCCGTACAGGTTGCAATTTGTCCTGAGGATGAACGGGAAGAGGGGGAACCAATGAGAGACTAGCTCTAGGTGTTGGGACAGGCACAGGTCACTCTATTTTCCCATCAGGAAGAAGAATTAACCACAGGCTCAGCCTGCCGCCCGGGACCAGAGTAGGGCCTGAAGCAATCCTGCGCTTTTGCGGCCAGCTCCCAAGAAAGCGAGTTGAAAAATGGAGCTCAGGGGCACTGCAATTCACAAACCTGCAGACTTATAAATGATCACTCTCGTCCACAAATATATTGAGGGAAGGCAACGAAGAGGATTTGAAAGCAAGGCAGAATTGCAGGAAACAGATTTCAGGAGGGAGATTCGAATCGCCTTTAAAGCACAGGAAAAGCGGCAAAACCTCGACAATGATGCCCTTGGCCAAAAAGGGCGTATGCGTTTTTTCCTGAATATATTCAGGAAAAAACGCATACGCCCTTTTTGGCCAACCAAGCAACCTGGAAAGGCAAATCAGCGCTACAAAGAAGTCTCGCTTCCCATCGGTCAAAAGGGCCATGCTGAATAAAGTGTCAAAACCAGAAATGCAGGACAGGCCATGGAGAAACGGGAGCCTTGCTACGCTGATGGACAGGATGTAAATTGACAACAGCCACTCTGGAGAAGTGTACCGTGTGTCCTGAAACATCTAAAAAACTCAGCTTAGAGAGCATAGGGCACTTCCACTTATGGGCGTATAAATTGGGAAAACTAAAAATCAGCAAGACACAGGCACCCCAAAGTTTAGGTCTGCTCTGTTGACAAGAACCTCCACTTCATTACACCTTAAATATCCCAGGAAAGAGAAAAATGGATAAAGAAGTTGTGGTCCTTATGTACAATGGAATATCACTCAGCCATGAAATCAACGTCATAAGGCTAGCAGCAGCATGATGAGTGGATTTAGGTACGACGATTCTAAGTGAAATAAGTCACACATAAAAAGACACTTATCATAAGATATCACTTATAGAGGGAGTGTAAACACCGCTACCCTTGAACTGAATTAGAAAACAGAACAGAGTCACACGTTTAGAAAACACACTATGGCTGCTTAACGGGAAAGGTGAGGTGGGGTGATGCATAAAACAAGGGTTTCAAATTAGCTCAGATACCGTTCCATAAACCCAATAGGTAATAGACAAGACCTACTCCTAGTTCAGTGAATTGGACTCAACACCCCCTATTCACCGCCCAAGAATATATCTGACTAGTAAGAATCTTAAAAGCTATGTATTGATATCTCTCTGTAAGTGAGTCAAGTGGGTGTAAAGCGGCATAAACACAGCAGTGAAAAGCAGCTAAACCCCATTATAAAAATCAATTACTTTTAAAAACCCATGAAACAAAGACAGAGAAAGAGAGAGAAATTCTTCCAAAATTCGTTCAGGGGCTGTGATGCCACCTGGATTGACCATATCTAGACCCACAGCTGATTGAGACATAAGGGTGGACACTCTTGGGGCTGAGAGGTTTGGTGAGGTTGGGTGAGCAAACGCAGACCCTTTAAAGTAATACTGCGTGGTACCCATCCCATGGGTCCCAAATCTCCAGATTCAAGGGCATCTTCCTACATCGAAAACATGCATGAGAAACCCAGAAGATGGTACACCGTGTGATCGGGAAAGGTTTCTAAAACGCACCTCATTTCTCATCTCCTTGTGCGCGGATTCGCCATTCCAGCCGCTTTACAAGCAATCTCCCTCCTTGGAGAATCAGCACCTTTAACCTCCTGTTCCGTACAGGTTGCAATTTGTCCTGAGGATGAACGGGAAGAGGGGGAACCAATGAGAGACTAGCTCTAGGTGTTGGGACAGGCACAGGTCACTCTATTTTCCCATCAGGAAGAAGAATTAACCACAGGCTCAGCCTGCCGCCCGGGACCAGAGTAGGGCCTGAAGCAATCCTGCGCTTTTGCGGCCAGCTCCCAAGAAAGCGAGTTGAAAAATGGAGCTCAGGGGCACTGCAATTCACAAACCTGCAGACTTATAAATGATCACTCTCGTCCACAAATATATTGAGGGAAGGCAACGAAGAGGATTTGAAAGCAAGGCAGAATTGCAGGAAACAGATTTCAGGAGGGAGATTCGAATCGCCTTTAAAGCACAGGAAAAGCGGCAAAACCTCGACAATGATGCCCTTGGCCAAAAAGGGCGTATGCGTTTTTTCCTGAATATATTCAGGAAAAAACGCATACGCCCTTTTTGGCCAACCAATCAACCTGGAAAGGCAAATCAGCGCTACAAAGAAGTCTCGCTTCCCATCGGTCAAAAGGGCCATGCTGAATAAAGTGTCAAAACCAGAAATGCAGGACAGGCCATGGAGAAACGGGAGCCTTGCTACGCTGATGGACAGGATGTAAATTGACAACAGCCACTCTGGAGAAGTGTACCGTGTGTCCTGAAACATCTAAAAAACTCAGCTTAGAGAGCATAGGGAACTTCCACTTATGGGCTTATAAATTGGGAAAACTAAAAATCAGCAAGACACAGGCACCCCAAAGTTTAGGGCTGCTCTGTTGACAAGAACCTCCACTTCATTACACCTTAAATATCCCAGGAAAGAGAAAAATGGATAAAGAAGTTGTGGTCCTTATGTACAATGGAATATCACTCAGCCATGAAATCAACGTCATAAGGCTAGCAGCAGCATGATGAGTGGATTTAGGTACGACGATTCTAAGTGAAATAAGTCACACATAAAAAGACACTTATCATAAGATATCACTTATAGAGGGAGTGTAAACACCGCTACCCTTGAACTGAATTACAAAACAGAACAGAGTCACACGTTTAGAAAACACACTATGGCTGCTTAACGGGAAAGGTGAGGTGGGGTGATGCATAAAACAAGGGTTTCAAATTAGCTCAGATACCGTTCCATAAACCCAATAGGTAATAGACAAGACCTACTCCTAGTTCAGTGAATTGGACTCAACACCCCCTATTCACCGCCCAAGAATATATCTGACTAGTAAGAATCTTAAAAGCTATGTATTGATATCTCTCTGTAAGTGAGTCAAGTGGGTGTAAAGCGGCATAAACACAGCAGTGAAAAGCAGCTAAACCCCATTATAAAAATCAATTACTTTTAAAAACCCGTGAAACAAAGACAGTGAAAGAGAGTGAAATTCTTCCAAAATTCGTTCAGGGGCTGTGATGCCACCTGGATTGACCATATCTAGACCCACAGCTGATTGAGACATAAGGGTGGACACTCTTGGGGCTGAGAGGTTTGGTGAGGTTGGGTGAGCAAACGCAGACCCTTTAAAGTAATACTGCGTGGTACCCATCCCATGGGTCCCAAATCTCCAGATTCAAGGGCATCTTCCTACATCGAAAACATGCATGAGAAACCCAGCAGATGGTACACCGTGTGATCGGGAAAGGTTTCTAAAACGCACCTCATTTCTCATCTCCTTGTGCGCGGATTCGCCATTCCAGCCGCTTTACAAGCAATCTCCCTCCTTGGAGAATCAGCACCTTTAACCTCCTGTTCCGTACAGGTTGCAATTTGTCCTGAGGATGAACGGGAAGAGGGGGAACCAATGAGAGACTAGCTCTAGGTGTTGGGACAGGCACAGGTCACTCTATTTTCCCATCAGGAAGAAGAATTAACCACAGGCTCAGCCTGCCGCCCGGGACCAGAGTAGGGCCTGAAGCAATCCTGCGCTTTTGCGGCCAGCTCCCAAGAAAGCGAGTTGAAAAATGGAGCTCAGGGGCACTGCAATTCACAAACCTGCAGACTTATAAATGATCACTCTCGTACACAAATATATTGAGGGAAGGCAACGAAGAGGATTTGAAAGCAAGGCAGAATTGCAGGAAACAGATTTCAGGAGGGAGATTCGAATCGCCTTTAAAGCACAGGAAAAGCGGCAAAACCTCGACAATGATGCCCTTGGCCAAAAAGGGCGTATGCGTTTTTTCCTGAATATATTCAGGAAAAAACGCATACGCCCTTTTTGGCCAACCAATCAACCTGGAAAGGCAAATCAGCGCTACAAAGAAGTCTCGCTTCCCATCGGTCAAAAGGGCCATGCTGAATAAAGTGTCAAAACCAGAAATGCAGGACAGGCCATGGAGAAACGGGAGCCTTGCTACGCTGATGGACAGGATGTAAATTGACAACAGCCACTCTGGAGAAGTGTACCGTGTGTCCTGAAACATCTAAAAAACTCAGCTTAGAGAGCATAGGGCACTTCCACTTATGGGCTTATAAATTGGGAAAACTAAAAATCAGCAAGACACAGGCACCCCAAAGTTTAGGGCTGCTCTGTTGACAAGAACCTCCACTTCATTACACCTTAAATATCCCAGGAAAGAGAAAAATGGATAAAGAAGTTGTGGTCCTTATGTACAATGGAATATCACTCAGCCATGAAATCAACGTCATAAGGCTAGCAGCAGCATGATGAGTGGATTTAGGTACGACGATTCTAAGTGAAATAAGTCACACAGAAAAAGACACTTATCATAAGATATCACTTATAGAGGGAGTGTAAACACCGCTACCCTTGAACTGAATTACAAAACAGAACAGAGTCACACGTTTAGAAAACACACTATGGCTGCTTAACGGGAAAGGTGAGGTGGGGTGATGCATAAAACAAGGGTTTCAAATTAGCTCAGATACCGTTCCATAAACCCAATAGTTAATAGACAAGACCTACTCCTAGTTCAGTGAATTGGACTCAACACCCCCTATTCACCGCCCAAGAATATATCTGACTAGTAAGAATCTTAAAAGCTATGTATTGATATCTCTCTGTAAGTGAGTCAAGTGGGTGTAAAGCGGCATAAACACAGCAGTGAAAAGCAGCTAAACCCCATTATAAAAATCAATTACTTTTAAAAACCCATGAAACAAAGACAGTGAAAGAGAGAGAAATTCTTCCAAAATTCGTTCAGGGGCTGTGATGCCACCTGGATTGACCATATCTAGACCCACAGCTGATTGAGACATAAGGGTGGACACTCTTGGGGCTGAGAGGTTTGGTGAGGTTGGGTGAGCAAACGCAGACCATTTAAAGTAATACTGCGTGGTACCCATCCCATGGGTCCCAAATCTCCAGATTCAAGGGCATCTTCCTACATCGAAAACATGCATGAGAAACCCAGAAGATGGTACACCGTGTGATCGGGAAAGGTTTCTAAAACGCACCTCATTTCTCATCTCCTTGTGCGCGGATTCGCCATTCCAGCCGCTTTACAAGCAATCTCCCTCCTTGGAGAATCAGCACCTTTAACCTCCTGTTCCGTACAGGTTGCAATTTGTCCTGAGGATGAACGGGAAGAGGGGGAACCAATGAGAGACTAGCTCTAGGTGTTGGGACAGGCACAGGTCACTCTATTTTCCCATCAGGAAGAAGAATTAACCACAGGCTCAGCCTGCCGCCCGGGACCAGAGTAGGGCCTGAAGCAATCCTGCGCTTTTGCGGCCAGCTCCCAAGAAAGCGAGTTGAAAAATGGAGCTCAGGGGCACTGCAATTCACAAACCTGCAGACTTATAAATGATCACTCTCGTACACAAATATATTGAGGGAAGGCAACGAAGAGGATTTGAAAGCAAGGCAGAATTGCAGGAAACAGATTTCAGGAGGGAGATTCGAATCGCCTTTAAAGCACAGGAAAAGCGGCAAAACCTCGACAATGATGCCCTTGGCCAAAAAGGGCGTATGCGTTTTTTCCTGAATATATTCAGGAAAAAACGCATACGCCCTTTTTGGCCAACCAATCAACCTGGAAAGGCAAATCAGCGCTACAAAGAAGTCTCGCTTCCCATCGGTCAAAAGGGCCATGCTGAATAAAGTGTCAAAACCAGAAATGCAGGACAGGCCATGGAGAAACGGGAGCCTTGCTACGCTGATGGACAGGATGTAAATTGACAACAGCCACTCTGGAGAAGTGTACCGTGTGTCCTGAAACATCTAAAAAACTCAGCTTAGAGAGCATAGGGCACTTCCACTTATGGGCTTATAAATTGGGAAAACTAAAAATCAGCAAGACACAGGCACCCCAAAGTTTAGGGCTGCTCTGTTGACAAGAACCTCCACTTCATTACACCTTAAATATCCCAGGAAAGAGAAAAATGGATAAAGAAGTTGTGGTCCTTATGTACAATGGAATATCACTCAGCCATGAAATCAACGTCATAAGGCTAGCAGCAGCATGATGAGTGGATTTAGGTACGACGATTCTAAGTGAAATAAGTCACACATAAAAAGACACTTATCATAAGATATCACTTATAGAGGGAGTGTAAACACCGCTACCCTTGAACTGAATTACAAAACAGAACAGAGTCACACGTTTAGAAAACACACTATGGCTGCTTAACGGGAAAGGTGAGGTGGGGTGATGCATAAAACAAGGGTTTCAAATTAGCTCAGATACCGTTCCATAAACCCAATAGGTAATAGACAAGACCTACTCCTAGTTCAGTGAATTGGACTCAACACCCCCTATTCACCGCCCAAGAATATATCTGACTAGTAAGAATCTTAAAAGCTATGTATTGATATCTCTCTGTAAGTGAGTCAAGTGGGTGTAAAGCGGCATAAACACAGCAGTGAAAAGCAGCTAAACCCCATTATAAAAATCAATTACTTTTAAAAACCCGTGAAACAAAGACAGTGAAAGAGAGTGAAATTTTTCCAAAATTCGTTCAGGGGCTGTGATGCCACCTGGATTGACCATATCTAGACCCACAGCTGATTGAGACATAAGGGTGGACACTCTTGGGGCTGAGAGGTTTGGTGAGGTTGGGTGAGCAAACGCAGACCCTTTAAAGTAATACTGCGTGGTACCCATCCCATGGGTCCCAAATCTCCAGATTCAAGGGCATCTTCCTACATCGAAAACATGCATGAGAAACCCAGAAGATGGTACACCGTGTGATCGGGAAAGGTTTCTAAAACGCACCTCATTTCTCATCTCCTTGTGCGCGGATTCGCCATTCCAGCCGCTTTACAAGCAATCTCCCTCCTTGGAGAATCAGCACCTTTAACCTCCTGTTCCGTACAGGTTGCAATTTGTCCTGAGGATGAACGGGAAGAGGGGGAACCAATGAGAGACTAGCTCTAGGTGTTGGGACAGGCACAGGTCACTCTATTTTCCCATCAGGAAGAAGAATTAACCACAGGCTCAGCCTGCCGCCCGGGACCAGAGTAGGGCCTGAAGCAATCCTGCGCTTTTGCGGCCAGCTCCCAAGAAAGCGAGTTGAAAAATGGAGCTCAGGGGCACTGCAATTCACAAACCTGCAGACTTATAAATGATCACTCTCGTACACAAATATATTGAGGGAAGGCAACGAAGAGGATTTGAAAGCAAGGCAGAATTGCAGGAAACAGATTTCAGGAGGGAGATTCGAATCGCCTTTAAAGCACAGGAAAAGCGGCAAAACCTCGACAATGATGCCCTTGGCCAAAAAGGGCGTATGCGTTTTTTCCTGAATATATTCAGGAAAAAACGCATACGCCCTTTTTGGCCAACCAATCAACCTGGAAAGGCAAATCAGCGCTACAAAGAAGTCTCGCTTCCCATCGGTCAAAAGGGCCATGCTGAATAAAGTGTCAAAACCAGAAATGCAGGACAGGCCATGGAGAAACGGGAGCCTTGCTACGCTGATGGACAGGATGTAAATTGACAACAGCCACTCTGGAGAAGTGTACCGTGTGTCCTGAAACATCTAAAAAACTCAGCTTAGAGAGCATAGGGCACTTCCACTTATGGGCGTATAAATTGGGAAAACTAAAAATCAGCAAGACACAGGCACCCCAAAGTTTAGGGCTGCTCTGTTGACAAGAACCTCCACTTCATTACACCTTAAATATCCCAGGAAAGAGAAAAATGGATAAAGAAGTTGTGGTCCTTATGTACAATGGAATATCACTCAGCCATGAAATCAACGTCATAAGGCTAGCAGCAGCATGATGAGTGGATTTAGGTACGACGATTCTAAGTGAAATAAGTCACACATAAAAAGACACTTATCATAAGATATCACTTATAGAGGGAGTGTAAACACCGCTACCCTTGAACTGAATTAGAAAACAGAACAGAGTCACACGTTTAGAAAACACACTATGGCTGCTTAACGGGAAAGGTGAGGTGGGGTGATGCATAAAACAAGGGTTTCAAATTAGCTCAGATACCGTTCCATAAACCCAATAGGTAATAGACAAGACCTACTCCTAGTTCAGTGAATTGGACTCAACACCCCCTATTCACCGCCCAAGAATATATCTGATTAGTAAGAATCTTAAAAGCTATGTATTGATATCTCTCTGTAAGTGAGTCAAGTGGGTGTAAAGCGGCATAAACACAGCAGTGAAAAGCAGCTAAACCCCATTATAAAAATCAATTACTTTTAAAAACCCATGAAACAAAGACAGTGAAAGAGAGTGAAATTCTTCCAAAATTCGTTCAGGGGCTGTGATGCCACCTGGATTGACCATATCTAGACCCACAGCTGATTGAGACATAAGGGTGGACACTCTTGGGGCTGAGAGGTTTGGTGAGGTTGGGTGAGCAAACGCAGACCATTTAAAGTAATACTGCGTGGTACCCATCCCATGGGTCCCAAATCTCCAGATTCAAGGGCATCTTCCTACATCGAAAACATGCATGAGAAACCCAGAAGATGGTACACCGTGTGATCGGGAAAGGTTTCTAAAACGCACCTCGTTTCTCATCTCCTTGTGCGCGGATTCGCCATTCCAGCCGCTTTACAAGCAATCTCCCTCCTTGGAGAATCAGCACCTTTAACCTCCTGTTCCGTACAGGTTGCAATTTGTCCTGAGGATGAACGGGAAGAGGGGGAACCAATGAGAGACTAGCTCTAGGTGTTGGGACAGGCACAGGTCACTGTATTTTCCCATCAGGAAGAAGAATTAACCACAGGCTCAGCCTGCCGCCCGGGACCAGAGTAGGGCCTGAAGCAATCCTGCGCTTTTGCGGCCAGCTCCCAAGAAAGCGAGTTGAAAAATGGAGCTCAGGGGCACTGCAATTCACAAACCTGCAGACTTATAAATGATCACTCTCGTCCACAAATATATTGAGGGAAGGCAACGAAGAGGATTTGAAAGCAAGGCAGAATTGCAGGAAACAGATTTCAGGAGGGAGATTCGAATCGCCTTTAAAGCACAGGAAAAGCGGCAAAACCTCGACAATGATGCCCTTGGCCAAAAAGGGCGTATGCGTTTTTTCCTGAATATATTCAGGAAAAAACGCATACGCCCTTTTTGGCCAACCAAGCAACCTGGAAAGGCAAATCAGCGCTACAAAGAAGTCTCGCTTCCCATCGGTCAAAAGGGCCATGCTGAATAAAGTGTCAAAACCAGAAATGCAGGACAGGCCATGGAGAAACGGGAGCCTTGCTACGCTGATGGACAGGATGTAAATTGACAACAGCCACTCTGGAGAAGTGTACCGTGTGTCCTGAAACATCTAAAAAACTCAGCTTAGAGAGCATAGGGCACTTCCACTTATGGGCGTATAAATTGGGAAAACTAAAAATCAGCAAGACACAGGCACCCCAAAGTTTAGGTCTGCTCTGTTGACAAGAACCTCCACTTCATTACACCTTAAATATCCCAGGAAAGAGAAAAATGGATAAAGAAGTTGTGGTCCTTATGTACAATGGAATATCACTCAGCCATGAAATCAACGTCATAAGGCTAGCAGCAGCATGATGAGTGGATTTAGGTACGACGATTCTAAGTGAAATAAGTCACACATAAAAAGACACTTATCATAAGATATCACTTATAGAGGGAGTGTAAACACCGCTACCCTTGAACTGAATTAGAAAACAGAACAGAGTCACACGTTTAGAAAACACACTATGGCTGCTTAACGGGAAAGGTGAGGTGGGGTGATGCATAAAACAAGGGTTTCAAATTAGCTCAGATACCGTTCCATAAACCCAATAGGTAATAGACAAGACCTACTCCTAGTTCAGTGAATTGGACTCAACACCCCCTATTCACCGCCCAAGAATATATCTGACTAGTAAGAATCTTAAAAGCTATGTATTGATATCTCTCTGTAAGTGAGTCAAGTGGGTGTAAAGCGGCATAAACACAGCAGTGAAAAGCAGCTAAACCCCATTATAAAAATCAATTACTTTTAAAAACCCGTGAAACAAAGACAGTGAAAGAGAGTGAAATTCTTCCAAAATTCGTTCAGGGGCTGTGATGCCACCTGGATTGACCATATCTAGACCCACAGCTGATTGAGACATAAGGGTGGACACTCTTGGGGCTGAGAGGTTTGGTGAGGTTGGGTGAGCAAACGCAGACCATTTAAAGTAATACTGCGTGGTACCCATCCCATGGGTCCCAAATCTCCAGATTCAAGGGCATCTTCCTACATCGAAAACATGCATGAGAAACCCAGAAGATGGTACACCGTGTGATCGGGAAAGGTTTCTAAAACGCACCTCGTTTCTCATCTCCTTGTGCGCGGATTCGCCATTCCAGCCGCTTTACAAGCAATCTCCCTCCTTGGAGAATCAGCACCTTTAACCTCCTGTTCCGTACAGGTTGCAATTTGTCCTGAGGATGAACGGGAAGAAGGGGAACCAATGAGAGACTAGCTCTAGGTGTTGGGACAGGCACAGGTCACTCTATTTTCCCATCAGGAAGAAGAATTAACCACAGGCTCAGCCTGCCGCCCGGGACCAGAGTAGGGCCTGAAGCAATCCTGCGCTTTTGCGGCCAGCTCCCAAAAAAGCGAGTTGAAAAATGGAGCTCAGGGGCACTGCAATTCACAAACCTGCAGACTTATAAATGATCACTCTCGTCCACAAATATATTGAGGGAAGGCAACGAAGAGGATTTGAAAGCAAGGCAGAATTGCAGGAAACAGATTTCAGGAGGGAGATTCGAATCGCCTTTAAAGCACAGGAAAAGCGGCAAAACCTCGACAATGATGCCCTTGGCCAAAAAGGGCGTATGCGTTTTTTCCTGAATATATTCAGGAAAAAACGCATACGCCCTTTTTGGCCAACCAAGCAACCTGGAAAGGCAAATCAGCGCTACAAAGAAGTCTCGCTTCCCATCGGTCAAAAGGGCCATGCTGAATAAAGTGTCAAAACCAGAAATGCAGGACAGGCCATGGAGAAACGGGAGCCTTGCTACGCTGATGGACAGGATGTAAATTGACAACAGCCACTCTGGAGAAGTGTACCGTGTGTCCTGAAACATCTAAAAAACTCAGCTTAGAGAGCATAGGGCACTTCCACTTATGGGCGTATAAATTGGGAAAACTAAAAATCAGCAAGACACAGGCACCCCAAAGTTTAGGTCTGCTCTGTTGACAAGAACCTCCACTTCATTACACCTTAAATATCCCAGGAAAGAGAAAAATGGATAAAGAAGTTGTGGTCCTTATGTACAATGGAATATCACTCAGCCATGAAATCAACGTCATAAGGCTAGCAGCAGCATGATGAGTGGATTTAGGTACGACGATTCTAAGTGAAATAAGTCACACATAAAAAGACACTTATCATAAGATATCACTTATAGAGGGAGTGTAAACACCGCTACCCTTGAACTGAATTAGAAAACAGAACAGAGTCACACGTTTAGAAAACACACTATGGCTGCTTAACGGGAAAGGTGAGGTGGGGTGATGCATAAAACAAGGGTTTCAAATTAGCTCAGATACCGTTCCATAAACCCAATAGGTAATAGACAAGACCTACTCCTAGTTCAGTGAATTGGACTCAACACCCCCTATTCACCGCCCAAGAATATATCTGACTAGTAAGAATCTTAAAAGCTATGTATTGATATCTCTCTGTAAGTGAGTCAAGTGGGTGTAAAGCGGCATAAACACAGCAGTGAAAAGCAGCTAAACCCCATTATAAAAATCAATTACTTTTAAAAACCCATGAAACAAAGACAGTGAAAGAGAGTGAAATTCTTCCAAAATTCGTTCAGGGGCTGTGATGCCACCTGGATTGACCATATCTAGACCCACAGCTGATTGAGACATAAGGGTGGACACTCTTGGGGCTGAGAGGTTTGGTGAGGTTGGGTGAGCAAACGCAGACCATTTAAAGTAATACTGCGTGGTACCCATCCCATGGGTCCCAAATCTCCAGATTCAAGGGCATCTTCCTACATCGAAAACATGCATGAGAAACCCAGAAGATGGTACACCGTGTGATCGGGAAAGGTTTCTAAAACGCACCTCGTTTCTCATCTCCTTGTGCGCGGATTCGCCATTCCAGCCGCTTTACAAGCAATCTCCCTCCTTGGAGAATCAGCACCTTTAACCTCCTGTTCCGTACAGGTTGCAATTTGTCCTGAGGATGAACGGGAAGAGGGGGAACCAATGAGAGACTAGCTCTAGGTGTTGGGACAGGCACAGGTCACTCTATTTTCCCATCAGGAAGAAGAATTAACCACAGGCTCAGCCTGCCGCCCGGGACCAGAGTAGGGCCTGAAGCAATCCTGCGCTTTTGCGGCCAGCTCCCAAGAAAGCGAGTTGAAAAATGGAGCTCAGGGGCACTGCAATTCACAAACCTGCAGACTTATAAATGATCACTCTCGTCCACAAATATATTGAGGGAAGGCAACGAAGAGGATTTGAAAGCAAGGCAGAATTGCAGGAAACAGATTTCAGGAGGGAGATTCGAATCGCCTTTAAAGCACAGGAAAAGCGGCAAAACCTCGACAATGATGCCCTTGGCCAAAAAGGGCGTATGCGTTTTTTCCTGAATATATTCAGGAAAAAACGCATACGCCCTTTTTGGCCAACCAAGCAACCTGGAAAGGCAAATCAGCGCTACAAAGAAGTCTCGCTTCCCATCGGTCAAAAGGGCCATGCTGAATAAAGTGTCAAAACCAGAAATGCAGGACAGGCCATGGAGAAACGGGAGCCTTGCTACGCTGATGGACAGGATGTAAATTGACAACAGCCACTCTGGAGAAGTGTACCGTGTGTCCTGAAACATCTAAAAAACTCAGCTTAGAGAGCATAGGGCACTTCCACTTATGGGCGTATAAATTGGGAAAACTAAAAATCAGCAAGACACAGGCACCCCAAAGTTTAGGTCTGCTCTGTTGACAAGAACCTCCACTTCATTACACCTTAAATATCCCAGGAAAGAGAAAAATGGATAAAGAAGTTGTGGTCCTTATGTACAATGGAATATCACTCAGCCATGAAATCAACGTCATAAGGCTAGCAGCAGCATGATGAGTGGATTTAGGTACGACGATTCTAAGTGAAATAAGTCACACATAAAAAGACACTTATCATAAGATATCACTTATAGAGGGAGTGTAAACACCGCTACCCTTGAACTGAATTAGAAAACAGAACAGAGTCACACGTTTAGAAAACACACTATGGCTGCTTAACGGGAAAGGTGAGGTGGGGTGATGCATAAAACAAGGGTTTCAAATTAGCTCAGATACCGTTCCATAAACCCAATAGGTAATAGACAAGACCTACTCCTAGTTCAGTGAATTGGACTCAACACCCCCTATTCACCGCCCAAGAATATATCTGACTAGTAAGAATCTTAAAAGCTATGTATTGATATCTCTCTGTAAGTGAGTCAAGTGGGTGTAAAGCGGCATAAACACAGCAGTGAAAAGCAGCTAAACCCCATTATAAAAATCAATTACTTTTAAAAACCCATGAAACAAAGACAGAGAAAGAGAGAGAAATTCTTCCAAAATTCGTTCAGGGGCTGTGATGCCACCTGGATTGACCATATCTAGACCCACAGCTGATTGAGACATAAGGGTGGACACTCTTGGGGCTGAGAGGTTTGGTGAGGTTGGGTGAGCAAACGCAGACCCTTTAAAGTAATACTGCGTGGTACCCATCCCATGGGTCCCAAATCTCCAGATTCAAGGGCATCTTCCTACATCGAAAACATGCATGAGAAACCCAGAAGATGGTACACCGTGTGATCGGGAAAGGTTTCTAAAACGCACCTCATTTCTCATCTCCTTGTGCGCGGATTCGCCATTCCAGCCGCTTTACAAGCAATCTCCCTCCTTGGAGAATCAGCACCTTTAACCTCCTGTTCCGTACAGGTTGCAATTTGTCCTGAGGATGAACGGGAAGAGGGGGAACCAATGAGAGACTAGCTCTAGGTGTTGGGACAGGCACAGGTCACTCTATTTTCCCATCAGGAAGAAGAATTAACCACAGGCTCAGCCTGCCGCCCGGGACCAGAGTAGGGCCTGAAGCAATCCTGCGCTTTTGCGGCCAGCTCCCAAGAAAGCGAGTTGAAAAATGGAGCTCAGGGGCACTGCAATTCACAAACCTGCAGACTTATAAATGATCACTCTCGTCCACAAATATATTGAGGGAAGGCAACGAAGAGGATTTGAAAGCAAGGCAGAATTGCAGGAAACAGATTTCAGGAGGGAGATTCGAATCGCCTTTAAAGCACAGGAAAAGCGGCAAAACCTCGACAATGATGCCCTTGGCCAAAAAGGGCGTATGCGTTTTTTCCTGAATATATTCAGGAAAAAACGCATACGCCCTTTTTGGCCAACCAATCAACCTGGAAAGGCAAATCAGCGCTACAAAGAAGTCTCGCTTCCCATCGGTCAAAAGGGCCATGCTGAATAAAGTGTCAAAACCAGAAATGCAGGACAGGCCATGGAGAAACGGGAGCCTTGCTACGCTGATGGACAGGATGTAAATTGACAACAGCCACTCTGGAGAAGTGTACCGTGTGTCCTGAAACATCTAAAAAACTCAGCTTAGAGAGCATAGGGAACTTCCACTTATGGGCTTATAAATTGGGAAAACTAAAAATCAGCAAGACACAGGCACCCCAAAGTTTAGGGCTGCTCTGTTGACAAGAACCTCCACTTCATTACACCTTAAATATCCCAGGAAAGAGAAAAATGGATAAAGAAGTTGTGGTCCTTATGTACAATGGAATATCACTCAGCCATGAAATCAACGTCATAAGGCTAGCAGCAGCATGATGAGTGGATTTAGGTACGACGATTCTAAGTGAAATAAGTCACACATAAAAAGACACTTATCATAAGATATCACTTATAGAGGGAGTGTAAACACCGCTACCCTTGAACTGAATTACAAAACAGAACAGAGTCACACGTTTAGAAAACACACTATGGCTGCTTAACGGGAAAGGTGAGGTGGGGTGATGCATAAAACAAGGGTTTCAAATTAGCTCAGATACCGTTCCATAAACCCAATAGGTAATAGACAAGACCTACTCCTAGTTCAGTGAATTGGACTCAACACCCCCTATTCACCGCCCAAGAATATATCTGACTAGTAAGAATCTTAAAAGCTATGTATTGATATCTCTCTGTAAGTGAGTCAAGTGGGTGTAAAGCGGCATAAACACAGCAGTGAAAAGCAGCTAAACCCCATTATAAAAATCAATTACTTTTAAAAACCCGTGAAACAAAGACAGTGAAAGAGAGTGAAATTCTTCCAAAATTCGTTCAGGGGCTGTGATGCCACCTGGATTGACCATATCTAGACCCACAGCTGATTGAGACATAAGGGTGGACACTCTTGGGGCTGAGAGGTTTGGTGAGGTTGGGTGAGCAAACGCAGACCCTTTAAAGTAATACTGCGTGGTACCCATCCCATGGGTCCCAAATCTCCAGATTCAAGGGCATCTTCCTACATCGAAAACATGCATGAGAAACCCAGCAGATGGTACACCGTTGATCGGGAAAAGGTTTCTAAAACGCACCTCATTTCTCATCTCCTTGTGCGCGGATTCGCCATTCCAGCCGCTTTACAAGCAATCTCCCTCCTTGGAGAATCAGCACCTTTAACCTCCTGTTCCGTACAGGTTGCAATTTGTCCTGAGGATGAACGGGAAGAGGGGGAACCAATGAGAGACTAGCTCTAGGTGTTGGGACAGGCACAGGTCACTCTATTTTCCCA